>NC_136072.1:1056759533-1056914533 GCF_964261635.1 Lissotriton helveticus | reverse complement strand
CCCGAACCTTACTCTATTCGAATCCCCTCAGTACTGTTTCCCTAAGAACTTTTGCCTCTTTTCTCCCTCTGGTCATCTGTATCTTTTGCATTGACCAAACTATTTTGCGCCCCCCCCCCCCCCCCCCCTCAAAAAAAGGAAACCTCGATATGGAAGGTGTTTGGAGCACTAGCTTGACTAGATTAAGGATATGCACCAATTAGTTGTCTTTGGCTTATGCATCTATCTGCAAGACTTCTTATATTAAAAGGTGGTACATATGTGCACCACTTCCTGTTTTGTTGTTAAATATCGCCTTTTAGACCTCTTTTGGCTGCCTGTAGACGAGAAACGTCTAATGGACCATACCAAAAACTTTGTACTGAGAGCCTGACCACTGCTTACCGTTGGTTGGCTTTATTGTCACTCGTTTGTTTGATAGCTTACATTCCTCTTCTTGTCATTGTCCCTCGCCTGGAGAATAACGTTTTTATACCATCCTTTTGATTATATGACTTGTTTCCTTCCACTGCTCACATTTAGGGAGCTACTTTCTTTTTCTTCAAGCACTCCATGAGTGTGCATGTATGTGTACAGGATCTCTCCCTTGATCACAGCTTCCGCCCAACCAGATCCTTGGACCAGAGTTTTCATGTTGTAACTAGTTAATGAAGTTGTTTTTTTAACTTGATATTTGAAAACTCAAGGAGATTGGCTTGGTTGAACTTGATAATTTAACCAAAAAAGAAAGCAAGCATTTGGAATGCAATAGGTCTGGAATTAGTGAAAGTTTGTGCTATTGGCGTTGCCAATGATAATGTTTATTAGATTTATTTTTTGTCACTATATATATCCCAGCAGTAGCATAAATAATAAAAACAAAATCCACTAAGCACAGAAAGGGTGCAGTACCACAGGCTGTTCCTAGCTGGCCGTATGGAATTAAAAACAGACCTCTATTACCCACATATGGTACTACATTCTTAATGTAATTATAAAGAGGAAGCTTGCAGCAAAGCACACGTTTCCATTTGTCTTTATTGGAAGTGTGACTTTTGTTTGGTGCATTTTTAAAACGCAAGCAATGTTGTTTATTTAGCATCTCGCTTTCCATAAAAGCTGTTCTGCCTGCAACAGTAGCAAAATATTATGATTATTTAATGCTGTGGGGTCCGTAGCTATTGTGACACTTCTGCTCGTGGAAATACGCTCGCTAAAGTTTTGAGCTGTTCTGCCGCAACAGTAGCTGCTAATAATAATTAAAAAAATGCTGTGAACTCCTTGGGTACCGTGCCGACAAATACATTGTGTTCGGGGAAGTTGTGGTGGTTGGTAGATGTCATGTCTGCAACACCAGCTAACAAAGCCTGTAACAAAATAGTGCTCACAAATTGAAAATCAAACAATCGGAGTAAAGTAATGCGTACTAAGGAGGGACAGCATTTTAATATCTGCCAGGCACTCTGTTTCTGGATATGCTCTTGCAGGCTTACATTGGAACAGCTGTTGTCTGCAGTTGCTAAACAGATCCGGGTAGAAGTAAAGGAGCTTTTAAGTTGTTCGAAATTTAAAATATTTGTGTTTTCTGTGCAGGTGACAGAATATACTTTTTGATGCACGTCAATGCTTATTTAAGTAAGACCAATAAACTTGAAATTGTATTCCTCCTTCTGTGAACCTGTTACTTGGAGCCTAAATCAGATGATGGGTGGATAGCTTAAATCAGATGATGGGTATATGTAAAAAGTTTACCATTTTCTGTTGAAATTGTGCATTTGTAAAACTATATCTGGCAAAGTTATATAAAAGAACATTGGTACAAGTGTACTGATCTGTCCCTGCAGGCAATATTTAAAATTCTTTTGGTGAGATGTGTTAAAACTGACTACTGCACAATGCTTTGAAGGTGACTTTAGGGTGGGCGTTGTAGATTTGCGTTAAGTATTTTGCCCGCCTCCATTTACCCTGGGCTCCCAACAATAACGTTCAGTTAGTTGTATGCTTTCCCACCTTCATTTTCTCCTTCCTTATAAACATATTCGTGCTTTTGCAGTCTAATAAGAGAATTCAAACATAACAGTTTCCTCCAATTGCCATGACTTCAGGAGGATGTATAGCTCCTCAAACAGAAGTCGGGGAGGTTTGGGCCCTAAAGCCAAGTCAAGTCATGGCCGATGTAGGGGGTGTCACACTTTAGCAATCGCTTTAGCACAGGCAAGCAGCTGGTTATCAGGTATAGACCATGATAATAAAACATGTTTGCTTAAAAAAATATCTAAATGAGGGTCTATTTAGCAGTCTACCTGTTAATCACCGTGAATTTCCAGGTTTCCAGCATGCGTTTTTGTAGTTGTAGATCACGTGCTCTACACTTCACTGCCACTTCGTGTTGGATTCGAGGTATTGCATGTTGTTTACTTCACGATTCCTAGTTGTATTCTCCCCGACTCTGCCTAATTTTAGAAGCGTTTCACCCATTCCTTTTGTCTGCTTAATATGCTTGATTATTGGAACAATTTCATTTAGTGTAGGTAATCCATCAAAAGTGTGTTGAAACGGTTGCATCATTCGGAAATGAATGTGACAAATCACGGACTCGCTGGAGCAGAACTCGAAGCCTCGTAGGGGAACGGGGAAAAACACGAATCCATGTATTGACAAAGTAAATGAAATGGTTAATAGCAGAATTTCTCTAACCGAGGAAAGGAAACCTATCCAGTTCTTGAACCACAATAAAAGTTTAAAACGTTATCACAAAGTTACTTAAGTAACCATAAGAGGTACTTTGTTCTAAAAACTCTAAAAAGTTACGAATTTAAAGCACTGCATCTGATTGCAAATGTTAAGAATCAGTAGCGTTGTTCAAATTTGCTTATAAAATATTTTGAGCCGGTAATCTACCCTAAAAGTGTAACATACAACGGTTGTAAATGTCGAATTGTAGGGCATTTATGCATCGTTTGAGCTACATTTTATTACATAGTAAAATAGCAGACAAAAAGGATATTAGTTATAATCTAATTAAGGGAATTTATGGTGCAAAGGCACGTCATTTGAATTTTTGTTGTTTTGCTTTTAACCTGTAGCACGTCCTTTTTTTGAAAGTATATTTTTCTTTCATACATTTGAGTGTCTGCTTTAGTTTAAATTTAATCAAAAGGAAAGCCATTAGCTGAAGGAATTTTCGGGAGGGCAATCTTGTCTGTATTCTCCAGTGAATTCTATTGCTTCCTCAAGGTGGATTCCAGATTCCAAGCACATTTGTATGAAACTGCATGCAAGGCGTCTAAAACTTGCCATTTTTTATGATTACTCTGAGAAATGAGTTTTCAATCCTGGGCATTTAAGTGCCTTAAGAGTGGACTAGGCACCAGTTTTTTTTAGTTGCAATGTCTGTGCTATATTGGGAAGTAAACTTTTAGTGTAAATAAACATCATTTCCTTTATTCTTTCAAACTCCATTGCAGTTTGCAAGTTTTTCTTTCCATTCTACTCCTTTTGATATGTGCAACTACCTCACTGGAGAAATGGTGTTGTGAAACATTGGCATCTCTGAACTTCACCCCCAAGGTTACTAATGTTCTTCACAACATATCATTCTTATTTGTTGATGCCCATACTAACTCTTTTTGTTGCACTATTTTCCTGAAAGAACCACATTCTTCTTAAAACAGGCAAGAAGACGCGAGAAATATTCTAAAAAACACAAGTCTGAGGACTACGATGAGAGAGAACATTTATCTGAAAAAGGAAGAGAGAGATTAAGTTCTTCCGAAAATGGAGAGGAGAGGCATAAGCGCAAGGAGAAAAAATCCTCTCGATGCAGAAGTAGTTCAAGATCACGCTCTCATGAAAAGTAAGAATCCTTGTGTGGATCTGTACATAGCTCAATGAAGTTACTACTTTTTATTTGAAGTATGCCTTTTCGGTTTTGTGTTCAGCATTGTATATCAGTTCATTAAGTAGCTGTGATTGTTTTTAGTAGAAATGTAACTGATAAAGAAAAAAATATTTGTCAGGAACTGCACAAATTGATGTCTGTGAGAGAATTGGATAATACATCTGTTCTGATCCCTTTCATGTAGCAGTACTTAGGTGTGCCTTTAGCCATATTCAGGGTTCTGAGTTTTTTCTAAAAGAAAACTGTCCTCCCTTTCTGGCCGGGCATCCCCTTGCCAGTCATGTGCCCTCCCTTCCCACTTCCTGCTTTCCAGGCAAGGTTTCTTCCACCCCCCTGCTTCACTTCTTTTCTCCTCTTCAGTCTGCAGTGTTTAAGATCCCCATTCTGTCATGCCACAACTGAAGGCTATATCTGTCTTAAGCTCTTCTCTCTTCTGCCTCTAATCCTCTCTCCTTTCCCTCTCTGGCCTGCTTCAGGCCTCCTCTCCATCTCTGCCGGTTGACTGACTTTCTCCACACTGGTTGACTTATACTGTCCCACCACATATCTCCACCCTACTCTTCTGGTTTTGTACCTGTGCTCCTCTCTGTTGGGCTTATGACTAGCCTCTGATAGGCTTATTAACTCCCCCTCCCACCTTCTCTGTCTTATGCCCATCACTTTGTCACACACTCAACCATCTCTCCTTCCGTTAATGTTGATCTTATGCCCCCCTCTTCTTTGCTTATTGTCTCGCCAACCCCTTTGCCCAGCTTAGGTTCCCCCTTCTGGTCCATTTCTAGACCTAGTCCTTGCTTTTCCCTCTTCTTCTCTCTCATCGGTTCTTGCTCCCTGCTCCGTTCCCTCCCTTTTCTGGCCCTTCCCCTTCCTGGGCTTTGGTCACCTCCCTCCCTGTCTTCTTCTGGACTAATGCTCTTCCCTCTCGTCTCTGGGTTTATTACCCCCTCCCTGTCTCCCTAAGGCTTATGTTCTTTGCTTCCCTCCCTTCCTTTTTAAGGGCTTATGCCCATCTTGCTCTAACTTCCAGGCTTATGCCCCTCTCTATTTGTTAGGCTAGTTGTCCCCATTAAGAGCGTAAGCCCACTCTCTCTTTCCGATACATTTCCTTTATCCCCTGTCGGGCGTATGCCCTCCCTGTTTCCTGCTGTTGAGCTTAGTCCCCCACCTTGCCCCATATGAATGTATATGGTGCTTCTCTAATTCAAACCTAGCTAAAAAGTAGCAGTATCTAGAGGCAGGGTCGTCTTTCTCTGTGGTCATGAGGACATAATCTACAATGCGTAAGGTAACCTTTTCCGAGCTACATCGTGATCTGCAACCAGACTATTAGTTTTGCAGGAGAATGTTAGCATTGATATGTTATTACTTCCTTTCCTCCCCAGCTGTTGGCTAGATGCTCTTCTGGCCTTACGTCTGTCCTTCCTTCCTGCTCCGGACTTAATCCTGGTCCTGCCTCCTGACCCCCAGGCTTTTAGCCTACTTCCACTCTCGGCCTCTGTGCTTTTAGCCTGTCCTCCATCCTTGTCCCCTCCCTGCTCCTGGGCTCGCTACCTGCACCCTCCCGGGCTCGTTACCCACCCCTCCCTGCTCATGGGCTCATCGTATGCAAGTCTGTCCCGGGCTAATGGACTAACCTCCCACCCCTTTTCCCTCCCTGCTTGCCGGTAAATTCCCACCCTCCTACACCCTTTCTGCTCCTAGGCTCAAGCCCTACCTGCGCTCATTTGGGTATATATATTTGTAAACTTTCCTGCAAAATAAAATACCACAATGTAACAGGACTCCTGATATAATGACTCTGGAAGTAATCATCGGTCTGCGGAGAAACAACCCTCTGCGTCTGCTGATCCATCCAGGACCCTTAAAAGACTTGTACATGTCACATCCAGTTTCCAGCAGGGTCAGTTTTGCAGCGTGAACCTTTCTGGATTCACTATGCTGTGCATTATTCCGCCATCTAGTGGTTGGGTCCGGAATGGTCGTCTTTTTTGCTCTTTTTTTTTTTTTTTTTTTGTGTGTGGCCCAGGTGGGTGTCTAAATACCACGATTTGGTGTCCTTCGTGGCGTCGATGTGCTTCCTCCGGAAGCTCCCACCTTTGGTCTCCATCAGATTCTTTTTTCCACTGTTGGGTCTGGATCGTTACCGAGGAGTTCCAGAGTTTTTGGAAGGGGAATCAAAGAAAAGGAAAAAAGAAAATCGACAACAATCAAAGTTTCAGCTACACCAGACTTCAGGTCAGGTAACCGGGACGATGTGGGAGAAAGTTTTCGACCGAGATCTCAACATTCAACGGAGAATGCACTCGCAGGGGGCTCCCTGAGCGCTGGAATGGACAAAATACCTTTATAGTTTTGCACCAATTGCCACTACAAATACACCCAGAAGGACCAGCATCCAGTCTGCGACCTCTGCCTGCCGCTCGACCAGAACAGCGAGGACTGCAGCACTTGCTCGGCGTTCACACCCAAGACCCTCAGGGTAAGAGTGAGACCGAGAAGGGCGAACCACACCATGCAGGGGCAGGGGCCACCCCCGTCGCTCCGAGACTTGGGCCTCCAGTGGAGAGGAAGACCACCTCGCCGAAGGACCAGAGGACTGCACGGTTGTCTAGGTCCATAAGAAGACGAAGGAGGTAAGGGAGTAGTCTACCCCTAGACACTCGACCGACACTCGAAAGGATGAAGCTAAAGCCCCGAGCGACACTCGTAGGAGTGAAGCAAAGTCCTCCAAGGCAGTATGCCGCCAAAACACTCGACGAAGGCAACAGCAACCAAGGACAGTCACCTGAGCGGATCCTTCTAAAAGGATTCCGGCGAAAAGATGCACCAATACACCATCCAGCCGAAACCTGCGCTCTAAGTCGAAAGAGACGACGAGGACGCCGAACCTCCGAAAACGCCAAACCGGTCGAGGAACACGAGGAGGAAGTCTATTATTTCGAGGGCGAAGGCAACAAGGATCATCAGTCCTACCGGGACTCGACATCCTTGGACTCACAAGACTTGGAATGGCATGATTTTGACGCCGAATCGCCGGAAGAAGGGGTAGACACACACCCATCGAGGCCTTCACTGCCAGACGACATGGGGATCTACAATATGGTCGTCCAAAAGGCTACACAGATGTACGGGGTAAAGATGGAGGAGGAAAAGCCCAAAGCGTGTTTTCTCCTGGAAACTCTACTGCCTCAACAAACTAGGGGTCAGTATCTGTCAATGCTCCCTAGTTTGCTGGACCTAGGAAGAGATGCCTTTAAAAAAACAGCAGTATGCAAAACTGTGACTCCAAGAACGGAGAAGAAGTATAGACATTCCTCAAAGGACCCTGCATACATCCAAGGGTCAGTACCAGCCGATTCCATAATCACAGCAACGGCTAGGAAAAGGGCCACTGTTCCCACTAATGCCGGACTACCTCCAGACAACATCCTGAACACACCTTTGAACAGAGAGCAACTGTTTGGCACACCAGTTGACGGCAAGTTAACGCAGCTCAAGAAGGACGAGACAGCAAGGTCCATGAGAGCGCTGCAGTTCAGAGGGATGAGAAGGGGTACACCCACAAGAAGACCAGGTGGTGGGGGGCAACGTGCCTACCACATCGCACCAAACGTTCTAGCATGGCTATCAAGGGAACAACCAAGGCCAACAGCAGCAGCAGAACTGGCAGTACCAGCCCCGGGCCGGCCTTTTCGAGAGCACGCAAACGGACGAGGACAGACACGAAGAGGAGGCCAACATCCTCCCTCTAAGTGACTTCACCATGAAGCTAATGCCCACTCTAGCAACACCTCAGGGTGGGCACAAAGACATAAGAAAAAGCAGCAACCGGATGTTCCACGACAAACAGTACCTTGAACACACAACACCAGTAGGGGGCAGAATAAGACTTCATCCAGGTGTGGAGGAAGGTCACAACAGACAAATGGATACTAAATAGGATTCAATATGGATACTGTATAGAGCTAGAGAAACAACCTCCAAGCAGAAAACCAAGAAGCAAGGCACACTCAGCAAAGGAACTCTCGCTCTTGCGACTAGAGGCGCAACAAATGCTCAGCAAGGAGGCGATAGAGATAGTGCCGGACAACCAGAGGAACAAAGGGGTCTACTCAACTTACTATCTCAAGCCAAAGGTGGACGAAACACCAAGACCTATCCTAGATCTAAGGTTCTTGAACAAATGTATAAAGACTCAAAGATTCAAAATGACTTCCCTACAAGAGGTAATACCACAAATACAAGGGGATTACATGGCAACTATAGATTTAAAGGACGGTACGCGTTCACAGTACTGGCATTCGGACTCAAATCCGCACATGGGGTGTCTACAAAATGCCTACCAGCTGTCGCAGCACGCCTATGAAGGCAAGGAATACCCTACATGTATACCCCTACCTCGACGACTGGCTCGTAAAGGTAAGTTCGTACAGCCAATGCAACCAACACATCCAGCAGGTCATACGAACACTGACACAACTGGGTTTCTCAATCCATTGGGAAAAATCGTCAAAATAACTGGAGCAAATCAAGATATTCTATGGGGCGGAGATAGACCCCATACAGGCCAGTGTGTTCCCCAGCAGGAAGAGAACATTGGCGATACTGAAGGAAACACGTCATTACTGTAGTGGGCAAGTTCTGACCGTAAGGACGGTGAGCAAGCTGGGAATGATGACTTAATGCATCCACCTAGTCCAAAATATTCAACTACACATGAGACCATTCCAGGAATGGTTACAGCAGCAATGGTCATAGGCAACAGGGAGTTTGAAAGATTTAGTGGTTGTCACACACGCAGTGCATCAGGAAATAGCGTGGTGGAACAAAGAAAACCTATCACAGTGGAAACCATTCACACAACCAACTCCAAGTGACCATCACAACGGACTCCGCCCAGCAGGGATAGGGCGCGCACATGAACAAGCTGAAGGTGAGGGGGCTATGCTTGCAGCAGGATGCGGTCAAGCACATCATCCAAACAGACAACACCACAACCATGTTCTGCAGCAACAACTGAGGAGGAACACAATCTGTAGGGAATGCGCTATGGATAAGTTGGTCAAAGACATTTTCATACGCTTTACACCGGGTACTCAGCAAATGCAGGATCAGCAACATGTTGCTGATACTAATGGCACCTCAGTGGGCCAGACAGTCATGGTTCTCACAAATAGTAGAGATGGCACATGCACCAGCACACAGATTCCACAAAAGAAGGGACCTGTAAACTGCAGAACGGAAGGGTGCTCTACTCCCAGAGCCAGAGAGCCTCAGCCTAGCGACATGGCTCCTGAGGACCTAGAGTTTGCACACCTCAAACTACCGTCAAGCACAATGACAGTGCTCAGGGAGGCTGGAAGACCTACCACAAGGAAATGCTACATAGCAATTTGGAAAAGATTCTCCGAATGGTGCAATAGGGAGAAACTGCAAAGGAAAATTACAAAGGAGTCAACAGTACTAAAATACTTAACACATCTACTGCAAAGTAATTTAAGCTACACATCTCTACGGGTACACTTTATAATTTTTATGAAAATATTTTTATTGAGCTTTGCAAATAATTCACCGGAGTATACAGTAAATCATAAGCATTTTGAAGACCTTGCATATTAGCAAGGCGGCCCAGATCCTGGCCGCATGCTAAGATAAGGCATACATGCATCTTACAGAAAATACAGCATGACTCGCAGTATAAATGTACAAACCGTATATCCAGACAGCAATTCTAATAAGTGGTATCTTGTGCAGTAGCCATTACATGCCCCTCCCAAACTAACCCTCCCCAAACAATACCCCAACAAACCACTTCAGTGCCGCTACACAGACTACACACCTCGCTGATGTTCCTGCGTCCAGTGCGTATCCGGTCTGAGAACCCCGGGAAGGGGGGGAGGCGGGGGGCGTGTACCGGGGGGGGGGGGGGGGTGAGAGCAGGAGAGGGGAGAGAAATATAGAGAGGAGCAAGGAGAAGGTGAGACCCAAGTGGGCAGGGACAAAGTAACGGCCGGGGATAAGGAAGCAGAAGGGAGGACCACAGGTAGAGCGTTGGTAAGCATGAATCCGCCAGCTCCTATACTACTTCACCACTGTCCCGTCTACTGTATTGCGAACCCGAAGGCTCAATATTTTCCATAGCCTTGAATTGTTCCACTAGGTGCGCCCAGTCCAGCGAAATCTGTCACTTTCCCCTGTATTCATGGAGTAAAGCCTCCCTTTCTGCAACCGCCCATCTGCCCACTTCTTCACGCCAAACGCCCACTTGCGGCGTTAGAGTAGACTTCCAGCGTCGTGTTATCATACGTTTTGCCAATATCAGAGCCAACCCTGCAAATCTGCGTAGCAATTTAGCCTTCTTAGGGAGGGGGGGGAATAGTCCCAAAAGGCAGGCCTCGATTGAGTCCCACGGCGCACACTTGGTCAACACCTCTAACCCCAGGACAACGTTTGACCAAAACCCCCGCAGCACCCGACAGGATCATATCATATGAAAAAAATCAGCGTCCTGCATCCTACACCGCGGACATACCGCGGCCGTCGTGGGAAACATTTTCTGTATCGTAGCTGGGGCAAGGTATGCTTTATGTAGTACAAATAACTGAATTGTTTTTAAACGACAATTCCGAGAGACTCGCCGGGGATGTTCTAGCATCTGGGCCCATTCTCTCCCACCCCAAGGTCACGTCCCACTTCTGCCCAAGATGTATTAGTGGAACATGCGCATGTTCTCTCAAGACTCTGTAAAGGCAGCGCACCAAGTGTCGGCCATGTCCCATAATGTGTAGTCATCTCAGTAATTGAAAAGTTGTGGGTTCCGTTTGATCTGTATACCAAAATGTTCGTATGAAACGCACTACAGCTGCGTAATTGAGAAACCTGGTGTCAGGCAGCGAGTTAGCTCGTATAAACTAGTCATGGGGCATCAAGTGGCCCTCGAGAAATAAATCCCCGACTGTCCCCACCCCCTCCCGAGTCCACCCCTATAATTGGGGCGTACGGAAATGGCAACCAAGCCAACCTCTTGGTCTGTGCCCAATAATGCAATGCAACATGCAACGAGTATGGAGGATCACGCATTTTCCGCGCACCCGGACAGAGCTGGGACTGAAGAAACCCACGTCTCAAACAACCCAAGGAATAAATTCTTACTGGCTAACCTATATGCCATCCACTGTAACTGTCCCACTATACAATACGTCTTAAAATCAGGCACCCCTATGCCCCCCGCTGTACTAGGTAGCTGCAGTTTAGACCGCGCCAACCGATGTCTGCTCGCCCCCTATATCAGAGATGTTAATAACGTGTCAGTCACTTAAAAAATCCAAGCCTGCAGGACCACTGGCAAATACATGAAGTAATAAAGGAGGCAGGGTAGCATAACCATTTTCGACACCCCCAAGCGGCTTGCCACAGTCGGTGGCAACGAATTCCAAAAGGCAATCTGGGAGCGCAACGAGTTGATGGTGCGTACTACATTACCGTCTATAGTATCAGCGTTCGATCTATAAATATTAACCCCAGAAGTATTTAAAAGTGACAGGCTCAACTCGGAAGTGCATTTGACCAAATTGTAGAGTAGGAGTCGCAGAAGTATTATAGAAGGCGAAGGCCACCGGTTTAGAAGCATTAAGAGGCAAGCCAGAAATTTCCCCGACTCTATAAAAGGCAGCAGCTATCTCGCGTTTATCAACTTCTAAATCGTGAAAATATAACCGCATGTCATCCACGTATAAGGATACTGAATGTATCACCCCATGCAACTGTATGCCATAAGGGATCATAATCTGACGCAGGTACTGTGCAAGAGGCTCAAGGGCCAACACAAAAAAGCATGGGGGATAAGGGGCAGCCCTGGCGTGTACCCCGGGATATTAAATAAGAGATGGTCCTACCCGTCTTAGCGCGCGCCGTGGGACTAGTATACAACAATTTAATCCATGCACAATACGACTGGGGCAGGCCAAATTTAGACAGCACTACAAGTATATACGGCCAGCTGAGAGTATCAAGAGCCTGACGCACGTCTAAAGACAGCAACCAGCAAGAGGGGAAGAGGCGGACGCCGCGTGTATTAAGGCATGGAGCCGACAGATATTCAAAGAGGTACTGCGTTGGGGTACGGATCCACATTGGTCCGTATGGATCAAACGGGGAAGGCGTGGAAGGAGTCATGACGCCAATACCTTACTCAGCACCTTGTATTCTGTATTCAGAATAGAAAGTGGTCTATAAGATAAAAGATCAGTTGGTACCTTGCCCGGTTTCAATAAGGACGTGACTATCGCCTCCCTGGTAGTAAGAGGCAAGACCCTACTCTCTAGGGGAGTAGTATAGAGTTTGCAACAACCTCGGAATCAACTTATTGGCAAATGTGGAATAAAACTCCACAGGCAAGCCATCGGAGCCTGGTGTCTTGTTGCGGGCTAACGCCTTTAGTGTCATCCGAATTCCTGCAGCAGTAATCGGAGCAGCCAACTCCTTGGCCATTGAATCAGAAACAGTGGGAAGCTGGACCTCACCCAAAAAGGAAAAAGTGGAAGCCAATAAATCTAAACATGGGGCAGTGTACAACTGAGCATAATATTCCTGAAACGCCGCATTAATCTCCCCCCGAGACGTAACAAGTACATTATCAACCCATGTTTATAGCTAAAACAAGGGTAGGACTCATCGTTGGTTGCATCAGTCTTGCCCATAATGTACCTTCCCTATCCGCCTCGGAGTGTGTTCGCAGTGTGTAAGTATCAAAATCAAACAGACTCAATCGCTCTAACAACTCCGCATACTTAATCCTGGCGGACTGAAGCGGCTCTGCGCCGTCCTCACTCCTTTGAGCCACCACCTCCAAGGCCTGCAATTCCCCCTCTAGGTCAGTAATGTCCCTAATCACTTCCCTACGTGATCCCACCAAAGTCCTCATGGCATGGTGGGAACAGATGGTTAAGTTCCCGGGCCCGGTGCTCGTTCTGGGTGCTTTTCGGAGTGCCTCATTGCACATGTGCGACTGTTGATGGTGTTAGCGACCTTCCCCCAAAGGGTGTAGCACGGGTTGAATGTGCAGTATGTTCACTTTATTATCACGGTTTGGTCGAACGATGTTTGGGCGTTTGACCCAGTACGCCCGGGCAGAGCACTACTCAGGGGACACAGCAGGTATGACGCCGTCTGTGCCCAGAGCCGGGGACTCGACGTGGGCGCCGGCGCCAGGCTCTGGCGCCCGCAGCCCCTCCAAGCCTCAGGATATGCCGCAGCTCCTGATTCACAGCATGCCTATGGAAGGCCAGGAATCGCCGCCCCTACCAGGACCGCTTCAGGGGCCCTACAGATGGCCAGAAACCGCCGTCAAGGCAGCCCCGCTGTCTGGGATTGGCAGCTGCTCCCTTTCTACCGTCTGACAAGGTAGGGAGTTAAGGATAATTTCTCGAATAGAAATTCCAGGCCCGGAGCTCGTCACATATGCGACCACCATCTTAGGCTGCAGACCACGCCCCCCCTCTCTAAGGGTACACTTAGCAGCGATAGTGGCTTACACAAGAGGAGAAACGGGGAAAAGTTTCTTCACCTCCCAAGTCGTAAAAAGATTTCTAGAAGGAGCAAAGAGAATAGCTCCTCCAAACAGAATGCCAGCACCAGCAGGAACCTCAACGTAGTGATCACTCAATTGATGAAGGCACCATTTGAGCCGATTCACAAGGCTACACTGCACATGCTCACGCTGAAGACTGCCTTCTCAGTGGCTATCGCATCACTACGAAGAGTAAGTGCGTTGCAGGTGCTAACACTTCAAGAGCCCTACCTGCAGATACACAGTAGTAGGATTGTTTTGAGAACGGACCCACACTTAATGCCGAAGGTCGTGGTTCCACATCAACCAAACAATCCAAATACCTAGTTTTTTCCAAAAACCAACCACTAGCACAGCACAGAAAGGGCGCTGCACACACTGGACGCCAGAAGGGCTGTGATGCTCTATATTTAAAGGACAAAGGAGTGCAGAAAGACAAAGCAACTCTTTGTCTACTTTGCCTGCAGTTTTTTGGGACGACCAGTTACCAAAAATACCATTGCATGGTGGATTGCACAAACCATACAACTATGCCAAAAACAAGCAGGGCAACTGTTACAAGGAGCAGCTCATGCTCACTCAACAAGGAAGAAAGGAGCAACAATTGTGTTTCTAGCTAACACACTAATTCAAGACATTTGCTGCAACATGGTCTTCAGTGCACACGTTCACTAAGCTCTACTGTGTAGATATCCAAATGAACAAAGAAGCGCAAGTGGGACAGGTGGTCTTAAAACACATATTCAGTAACCAGTGCTCATCTTCCACTCAGCCACCACAATAAGGACCAACCGCTACAGAGTCTATGCACAGGAGGGTGGGTTCGCTAGTGAATCCAGAAAGATTCACGCTGCAAAATGTATGGTTTCTGATCTGTCGGTGTGACTTTCTGGATTCACTAGCGAACCCACCCTCCTCGCCAGAAAGCTGAGACCGGAGGAAAGGGATTAAAAGATGAACAAGCATTTACAATGCAACGGTCTCGCCTTTGCCAAAGTTAGAGCTATTGGCATTGTATATGACAACATTTTTATTTATGTGTTGGTTTTGAAAACCGATAAATAAATGGCATTGTCATTTACAATGTCAATAGCTTAATCTCTCGCGAATGCGAGACCTATTGCATTTGCAACCCCACACATACAGAGAGCCCCCCACACACACACACACACACAGAGCCGCCCCCCCCCACACACACACACGGAGCCCCCCACACACACACGGAGCCCCCCACACACACACGGAGCCCCCCACACACACACGGAGCCCCCCACACACACGGAGCCCCCCACACACACGGAGCCCCCCACACACACGGAGCCCCCCACACACACGGAGCCCCCCACACACACGGAGAGCCCCCACACACACACACACACACACACACAGCCCCCCCCCCCACACACACACACAGCCCCCCCCCCCCACACACACACACAGAGCGCACACACACAGAGCCCCACACACAGAGACTACACCGACAGGTCAAATATACGTTAGTAGAGTCTGAGTTTGGTTCTCTAGTTAGGCATGCTACTTCTGGATCCCTTGTAACAGTCATTCTAGGCCGTACAATTCTATAGATGATATTTATAGTCTTAGTTGGATCCTGTCCCCCCAAAGTGTAGCTTCCATTTGGAAATTGTGAAGCTTTGGAACTTCGACCCGTGGCATGTAATTATATGATGCTGAAGTTGAGCACCTCCATGAAACTTATTTATGGGTGTTGATGATCCATATTACATCTGCCCCGTTGGACACCAAAAAAAGTTGGATTTGTTTTTTCTGAACTGTGATGGGGGTGGGCTCAGTGTAACTGCACCCTAGGTCACTATTCGTGCGCACACCAAGGCTGTAAAGGCACCCTGAATAGCACTATTGAGGTAGATGGTGTGTTTGGTGTCTTTTATATTTTTGGTACTGGTAGTTTTACAGCTAATGCTTCTGCCCATGGAGTTGTCCAGAACTACACCCATAGTGTTTTATAGCACGATTGCTGCATTGTCCCACCCACTTTGTCTTGCATCTCTTGACTGGCGCTTCATAATCACTTTGTAATCCGTTATTTTAAAGATTTAAGTAATCTAGAAGTTACCCATAGTTTAGCCACAGAGGATAACATTTGCTAAGGTGCTAATGTTACAGCATATTTGGAGCGTTGGGTCAGTAGTAACATTTAGGGGGTTGTTTTCAGCCACAAAATGTTTTGTCTATTTATTTTCATGAATCATACTTTTACAATTTACACCTTTTCACTTTTAAATTACATACTTCTTAGAAGTTACTAAGTACTTCTTAGAATTTCACTGACTGGAAATTGATGTTGAGAGCTCTTTACTGCCCTAGTGTGTCTTATGCCTACATTGTCCTGGTGTAAGCATTCCTGCCATTAATTTTCACCCTCATTATCTAAAGTGTAAAGATCCCAAGTGGAGCAACTTGGTTGTCCAGTAGGGGTGCATTAGTATTGGTGGTCCTGGGGAAACATTAAACAAACAAAGGGTACAAATGCCTTGTAACCCGCGACTGCTTTATATACACACACACACACACACGCCATCTTAGAGCCCATATTTTCCACCAGTGTTTGCCAAGTTTGGCATTGTGAAATCATCTACGGTCATCTTCAGTCATTTAGAATCAGTCGGTGTCTGTAGAAAGCTGCCTCCCTATATGATATATCAAAATGAGATATCTTGCAAAGAGTCCATGGGTTCCTTGTGGGTGGATAGGAACAGTCACCTCTCCTTCCATGCATCCAAAAGAACCCTCCGATCAGCCTATCCACTGGATCAGAACAGTGGAAAGTTCTTCTCTTCCTCGCAGACAATATCTGGAAAGACCTCCCCCGCTACCTCTGACAAGCACCCACTTTCCCAGATCAGGAAGGACCTCACGACCTAGCTCTTTAAACAACCCCTATACTCAATGGACCCCAGCGCCTTGAGACCCTCACAGGTGAATAAGTGTGCTTCAACAATCCTAATTGATTGATTAGTGTGTTTCTTGAGATGTCTTGTAGTCCTTTTGTGTTAAGCAATAGCAAGCCTCTACTCATAAGGAAACCCCTGGACTCTTTACAATATGTTGAACTAGGGACAGGGGCCGTACAAAAAGTGGTGCAACTACCTTAAAAGACCCCCTAAAGAGGCGAATCTAAAAATCCAGAAGAGGAATCCAGTTATGGTTTGTCACTGATAGATAAATCAGTCGCATGTTCTCTGTCCGGGACTAATTCAAATTAGAAGCACTACTCTACTTCAAAGATGCTTTTGCAGCATTTTTATTTTTGGGAGTTTTATATAGTTCAAACTAGACCCACAGGTATCGGAGCGCATTACATAAGCACCAGTTGCATTGATGGACACATTCATTTTGTTGGGCACTAGGAGATTAAGTGATTTGCCCGGAATCACAGGATGTTTAACGGCCGTTCTCAGACTCGAACCCTGTTTCCCAGCTTTAAGGTCGACCAGAAGGGATCTTAGACTTTAAAGTACACTTTGATATCTAAGCACTTAGTTTCAACCCTCATTCTGATATCTGGGCACAGAAATGTCACTTAAGTGTCCTCCTTACACTCCAGAATATCTATCTCCTCCCAGTGCAATCTTTGGAGTTTCAGTGCCAGCCTCCCATGCTTTTTGCCCACTACCCCTCTAGGGCATCTTGTCTTAAATTAGCAACAATGAACGCATTCCTTTCTCTTGGAAAATCTTGTATTCGTATAACTCTGTCATAGGGAAACGGTCACACTTCTAATTAAGTTTCATACTCCAGTGGCACCTTTATGGATATGTGAAAAGGCCTAACTGAAATGTCAATTGCACTAGCGAAATTTGTGAAAGTTTTCAATTGTATATTTCACTTAACTTATTTTTTGTTACCCCAGCACGTATCTCGTGTTAGTCACATAAAATGCCAGCAGAAGGCTGGTTCACATAGAAAATGGTTAGGTAAGAGACTTTTTCTGCTGGAAAGTGTCTTCTGACAGTATTTGCAAGACATTTCTACATAATATATGTGCTCAGGTAAAATAAGTGATGCCTGATACTGGCAAATTATATTTAGCTATAAAATAAATTTTTGCTCACTCCTAACTTTGATTTCATCTGGTGAGCTTGAGTCACATTGGAATCGTTTTGGTGCTGTTGAAAACTTTTTTTCTGACTGCCTGGGAGGAACATTTAAAGATGAGAAATCTAGGGAAAGTTCTATCATCAGAAAGTGTTGAAACATATTCAACCTGACCTATCCTCCATGCTTTCTGCTTCTACTATTTTTTTATTTTTTTATTTTTGTTATTGTACAGAGAAGGCTCACAAATACGGGCCAGCACAGAAGCGCAAACAGAATATCACAACAGACCATACAGGAAGTAAAGGCTAAAAGCCATAGAGCAACCAGCAGGGGCAGGATACGAGAAGGTTGATTTTCTAATACAGGAACGGGAATAACGATAAGGACAGGAAGTAAGTCTCGGAGGGCCGTGGTGGGCCGCAAACAAGCAGCAGTATAATATACAGGATAAATCAACAATGACAAATACATATCATAAAGGCAGAACGGGAGTCCCGCCGTAAGAAGCAGCGGCGTCCGCCGTTCAGCGCCCACCCACCACAGCAGGAACATATCATAACAAACAGAATTGAAAAAAGCTCATCATAGAAAGCCCTCCGTCACACAACCCAGGGGAAAAGGAAAAAACCCCCCCACGAAAGGGGGAGGAAGGGAGGGGAAAAAGAGGGAGAAAGGGACAAAAGGTAAAGAGAAGAACGCCACCTCAAGCATGCGCCCCATGGCAAACAAAGCAGGAAACCACAGATCGGTATACGGAACCAGTGGTAACCGGAGCATAGCTACGTAGTGAGCCAAAGTCACAATAAGACCGGAAGGCCCGTGCATCAAAAATAACCCCCCCCAGGGGGACACATGCTGAGACCGCGCCCCGAAAAAGAGAACACATAAGAGCCATAGAACCAAAAAAGGGAGAAATATGGGGGGGGGAAAACCCCCAAAATGACAGACCCCACCCCGCAAGCCCACCCTGCACCCCTGCAGAAGGCTATGGCCTACCCCCCAGCAGCGTGCCTGTCGCCCTAATCAGAACCCGAAATATAGAAGAGCTAAAGCAAGACAGAACCATAAAGACAAAAAGGGGGGAGAAGAAGGGATAAGGGAGGAAAGAACACGGGAGAGGGCCATAAGACAGAATTCGTCGGCTCCCACCCTCCCGTCCGAAACATCAGAGCCCTCGGGAAGACAAAAATTCTAAGGATACAATCCAGGAACACGGCAAAAAGCCGACATGGTCATACCGTTACAAGCCGATCATCCAACCATTACAAGACAACAGTCCACTAAGGCAAGTTCGTCTCATCCCTGTCCTTGTTTTTCCAAATCTGTAGCAGTCCGCCTCACGAAGAACCAGACCACGAGGAACAGGAGGCAGATAACAGGGAGGTCAAACGCCAATCCGCATAAGATGTTTCGAGTACAACCTGGATGATCCGGAACAGTCAGAGACCATCGTACACAATGCAGGCACAGTTCCGAAGATAATCGGAGGAAAGCCGACCCAACGGAGTCAGCACAGGATCTATGTTCGGCCATTCGAGGCGAAGGACAGGAAGAACCATCGAGACCGGTCCGGACAGGACCCGGCCCACCGACCCACAGCACTGGTGAGAGCAAAGCACGATGGAGGGTAGCGGAGCCCCGCACATCCACAGGAACAGCAGCCACCGGGCCCAAGATTTCCAGGACAGTTCCAGCCGCACCCAGCAGCGACGGAGCCGCACACGCCAGGGGGGGCTCAGACGGCCCAGCGAAACGAGCCTCTTCCAGGTTAACGGTGGGTGCGGTCACAGGAGCACCCCAGGAGCGTAGGGCGGCGAGGATGTCGGCAAGTGTAGGAACACCTTTACAGTATCCGGCTTCCGTGCCAGACAGTGGACCACCGCCGCCCATCTCGGCCCGGCTGAGATATACAGGGTCGGCCGCCATCTTGGAAGCCCGGCGGGGCCGCAGCGATCCTCGACCCCCGTCCGGGCCGCAGCAAGGCAAACGGAATTCAGCCAACCATCAGCAGAGGCACGTCCAGAGCAGGAAGGGGGGCCACCAGAAGAAGGAGGATCGCCGGCTCCCCAATGCCACCGGCCCCGTTCTCCGAGTCCGGGCGGAGGGACTCAAAATGGCCGGACCGGAGAACAAAGGGGGGACAAGCCACATGTACGGTCAGCCCCGTCAACGGAAGGCAGCGCCTCCACCCCAGGCCGCGGGACCGCCTGACCAGGCCAGAAAGCCGCAACCGGCCTATCTGCACAACCGCCTCGTCGGCCGAGCCCACTGCGCCATCAAGGGCCGGCCATAGCGTTCCGCCCCGTCCGTGCGCCGCCGAGGAGACCCAGGCCAGCCCGCTCCGGAGGCCCCGAAGCGAGCAAGGGCTCAGTTCCGGATCCACGGCACCCAGAGACAACCGGAACAGACGGTAAGTGCCTGTAAATCGCCTTAGAGCCACAGCGTAGCAAAAAATTTTCTTCCCGGGGCAGGATAAAGACAGGATTTATGTTTCAAACGGGAAAGTAAACGGAGCCGAGCTAAAACGCGGCAATCTCGGACGCGAGCTTGGCTCCTCCCTCTGCTTCTACTATTGATGGGATTTTCATTCTATGGCCAACACACATTTCGGGTAGACAGTCTAAAGAAAATCTTGTGTTTTGTGACTAAATAGAATACTTATTATCACCACCTCACTCCTTTTCTCACCCAAATCCCCAGTCCTCTGTATCCCAACTGATTTCATACCTTTAACCAAAATAGTAAGGATGTAATAGTGTTACTCACTCTAGTAAGTATACTATATTTGTACATGCTGCTTTCTACCATACTTCCACAGTGTTGCCTTTTGGTGGGTGTTCTCACCCATCCTAATGGTACATTTGTATTCTTAGATCATCAGCGCCTCAAGTCATATCGTTCACACTCCAAACCAAACCCTCTTTTCTGGTCGCAATTATCCTGCATGAGCAGGTTTCCAAACGTAGACAGGAATGGGAAGGGCCTGACTAGCAAGGTGTGAACTGTGCCTGGAAGTGGGTTGAACCATTTACTCAGGCTTCACAGCCTAGAATCATGAGCTCAAAGTGCTAGTGCTATGGTCACTCTAAGTAAACTGTGTTCACAAACATAGCTTTCAGATAAATAATACACATTAAAACACTTTCTAAAGAATGTACTCCTTTTAGCTCTTTCCCAGAAAACTAACTAAATATGTGATATAATTTCAGACGTCGTAAAAGTAGAAGCCGTGACAGAAAGAAGTCCCGATCAAGAAGCAGAGATAGAAAGCGGTATGTGAAATCCCGGTCAAGATCCAGGTCTAAGCACAAGCATAGGAGTCGGAGCAAGCTCCGAAGTAGGAGCAAGAGCCTAACTAAAAGCAGAAGTCGAAGTCGGTGAGTGGTAATGTTTTTGTTATCATTGATTTAAACAAATGTACAAAAATGGTGTCTAACATTTTAGAAAGGATTTCAACGTTTTAAGTACCAGATTGGTTGTACGGCTTGTAAGTTTATTGCCCCTATGGGATATTTGGTAAAGTTATAAATGCTGAAATGTTCTACCTGTTCAGTGTAACAGAGCACTTTTACTTTTTGGTTAAATCTCTCCACAATACTATTATTTTCTGTCACACCAGTCCAATGACAACATACACCGGGTTTCATTTGGTTTCTTTTGAAAACACAGCTATGGCAAGTAAAACTAGTAGGACTTACGATTGTGGAGGAATCTGGCTCTCTATATACTATACCAAAGTGAGGTATAGTGTGCACAGAGTCCAGTGGAACCCAGAAGGTAGGTAGAGGTAAAGTTAGATATCACTTTACTCTCTTTGTGGTAGTGTGGTTGCGCAGTATCGCAGAACAGTGTTAAGCATTTGTTGTACACACTTAGTCAGCAAATGAATTCACACACTCAAAGACTGAACATCAGACCATTTGTATAAATACATGCTTTTAGCCATTTTACTTTATGGAACCACGCAAGCCTGGCACAGGTAAGCAATACATACTTTGCAGTAGAATGCAGTATGTAAACAGTTTGAATTGTAATAGTATATGCACTTTTTGATTTGCAGTATGGTTGCAGAGAAATGCAATACTTTCTAAATACAGTACACAGACTTGAATGAACTTTTCAGTATAATACCAGTTGTTACTTTTTGGATTACTTTTCTTACACACAGTAGTATATCTAGATACTACTCTGGGACCTTTCCTGAAACCAGTAATTAAAATCGTTTTTGTTACAGTACAATTTCAAAAAATTTCTTTAGGTTTTTAACTTCACACTTAAAAACTTTGCCAAGAAAAATAGTCAATGATATCCTGTGGAGGAAAATAGTGTTATTGGTTTTGAGGTGAGTATTTGGTAGTGGGAGTTGAGGTTCTGGGGGTAGATTCGGGGGTCCCCCATGGATCAAGGATGCACTCTAATTACACCCTCAGCGACACTAGGGTGGCTGGGTGCTGAGGCCCAATGTTATCCAATGGGGGACAGGGGTCCTCTGGTTGGTGGCTGCTGACGAGCAGGCCACTTGGTTGGGGGGAGCAAAGCTCCTGGACTTTAGCTCAGGGCAAATGCTGAAACAAAGTAGCACCAAAGGTGCACCCTCAGCGGCTCTAGGGTGGCCAGGTGCATGGTTCTGTTTCGACATCAGGCCCCCTGTTGTATGCAATGGGGAACCTCCGGTTTGCAAAGGCACTGCAGGCTTGTGGACAAAGGTCTTCTGAGTGCGACCACCACTTCGAGAGGTAAGTTGGGAAGCTAGGGTTTGGTTAGGCACTGTCTGTTTGGACCGTGGGGTGTCTACTGCAGGGGTGCCTTTTGGGTTCAGATCTTTTTAAAACACCTCCTGGTCGCGGTTGGGGGGACCTTACGAATTTAGGCTGCAGGCTTGAGGCAGGTCCTGAGTCTCCGGGGTTTTCGAGGTTGCTGGCTGCAGGACACACTGGGATTTCGCCGAGTGGGTTCGAGGTAAAGACAGGCCGGTAGGTCTGGGACCAAGACAGTTGGCTTTTTCCTCTTGTAAGCTTCAGCACGGCTGTTTGGTCTATTTCCTTTTTTTGTTGCAGGTTCTTGTCTGAGGAAGCAAGGTTCAGGGGTGCCACTAAATACTAGATTTAGGGGCGTTATGGGTAGGTAAAAGGTAGGGACCAATGGGTCCCTTCCCTGGGGTAGGTACACCCACTATTATGCAACCCTCCATTGAGAGGGGGTGGCATGAGCCTGACCCTGGTTGGCTGAGCCCCCCCCCCCCATCTGCAAGATGACGGGGACTGAGTTGTGCTTCACCTTGCCTCCCCCACCTGAGGGATGGAGTTGGCAGAGGCGGGCACACATCTCATTCTCACTTGTTTTTCACGCCGGTTCTCTTGCCCAAAGTAGGGGTCGGAGCCAGTTGCTGAATGCAGCAAGTGGCCTGGGGAAGTTCACATAGGTGGCAAGCCTTTGAAGCTTCCTCTGCGTGAACCCTGCCCATCCTGGGGGAGGAGGCTTGGCACCTCATCCCAGGATTAGCATTGTTTCAGGCCCCAGAGAGCAGCAGGCTCTCCACCCAGAGGTCCAGAAACGTCTGGTGGTGGCGTCTGAAGCAGCCACTCAGCCTGGACACTAGTGGTGGGTTAATTTCCAGGGGGCATCTCTATGGTGCCCTCTGTGTGCATTTTACATTAAGTCCCACAGTTGCATCAGTGTGTATGAGTAAGTGGCTCTATACATACTGGACCAAAGTAAGGTACAGTGTGTGTATAGAGTCCACAAACCCCAGAGGTATAACAGAGGTTAAAGTCAGGTCTGACCTTACACTCAAAGTGGTAGCTTCGTCGAGCAGTAAGGCAGTACCAGAGGGCAGTGTAAAGCATTTCTTGTACACACTGTCATCAAAAGGTTTCACACACTCAAGAACTAAACTCTAAGCCAGTTGTTTTTATATCAAAAGATATAGTTTTATTTTTAGAACCAACGGTTAGAAACATTTACTTTTCTCATTGTGAGTACTTGCAGGTAATTACTTTGCAAAGATGCAATAAACTTTGTAAACACAATAGGTACAGTAGTTGCAGTAGGCAACACAATTCTAAACACAATCGAATATTGAGCTCAATGGGGTTTTCTACATAAAGGCAGCTGATTACTTTACTTTATAGATTACTTTTGTAACTGGGACTGGATCCTGGATTCAGTCCCGGGATCTAAGCGGAAAACCGTTTAGTAAAAACGTTTTAGTTAATGTAATGATTTTTAATGAATAAAAAGGTATTTTAAAATTTGACTCCTAGTTTCAGTACTGGGGGGTCTCTAACTAAGACGGGTAAGTATTTACGTTTCAGTATTTGGTACGATTTTTAAAGAATATTTGCAATTTTCAAAAGTAGACACAGAGAAGAAATTTCAGAGAAAAAACAGTCAATGGTTTCCTATGGGAGAAAATTCAGGTTATCGTACAGTACTGGCTCCTCTCCTGATTCCAGGTGAGTAACTCAGATTTCGTTACTCGGCGGAATTTTAGAGGAATATATTAGAGTTTCAAAACTTCACACAAGATTTTTCAAGTCAAACCAGTCAATGTTATCCAATGGCAGGAAAGTGAGTTATCGGTTTCCAGGTGAGTACTCGACTGGTGAAGTTAAGGTTCTGGGCCTAGACTCTGGGGTCTCCCCGGGTCGGGAAGGTACAGTAGGTACACCCTCAGCGGCACTGGGGCAGCCGGGTGCAGAATGAGTAGGCCCAATGCAATCCAATGGAGGGGAGAGGGCCTTCGGTTGGTGGCTGCAAGCAAGCAGGTCACGCGGTTGTGGGAGCTGAGCTCCTGGTCACATACTCAGGGCAAGTGGGGAAGTAAAGTAGAGTAGTAGTTGCACTTCCAGCGGCACTAGAGCGGCTGGGTGCAGGGTGCTTTTGAGCCGTTGGGCGCATTCAGGTGCCACCACTACTTTGAGAGGCAAGTTGGGATCTTGGAGAAGAGGCGAGTACCCCAAAGGAGGGCACAGGGGGCCGTGGGGTGCCAGGTGCGGGGGTGTCTTTGGGCGTCGGGAAATCTTATCCTCCATTGGTCGAGGTTGGTGGGGGGCCCGGGTTCTGAGGCTGCAGGCATCGGCTGGGTCGTCGAGGAGGGTCTTTGGGCACTGGTCTTCGGGTCCCAGTCGCCGGGGGGGCGCCCTCTTGGTCTTGGATCACACAGGCCGGGCTTGGAGGGTGCAGAGTGGGCTGGATTCGCGGTTCCTGGCTGGCACCAGGGGTGTTGCTGTTGGAGCAGAGCCTCTGTTAGAGGGTCAAGGCAGGCAGGTCCTCTGGGTTGTCCAAGGTTGCTGTCCGCAGGAGTCGCCGGGATTTAGCAGGTTCCAGGGTCGACAGGCCGGTGGGGCTGGGGCCAAGTCAGTAGATGTCGTCCTGTTAGTAGCTGCACGGCGGGTCTTCGTCTTCTTGATCTTCTTTCTTCTTTTCGTATCGGGGTCTGAGGAAGGAAGGTTCAGGGAGCCCCTAAATACTGAATTTATAGGGCATTACAGGTAGGGCAAGGGCAGGGACCTTGCAGCTTCCCCATGCGCATCCTGGAGGAGGAGACCTAGCACCTCGCCCAGAATGTGCATTGTTGCAGGCCCAGGAGAGCGGGGGGCTCTCCACCCAGGGCTTCAGCTACATGTCTGCTGTGTGGCAGCCTAGGCATCAGTGCGGGTTTAATGTGCTGAGAAGTTTGATGCAAAACTTCTCAGTCTTCAGTGAAGCCATCATGGTGCTGTTGTGCTCGTAAAGATTACCACCCAGCACCATATACTCTTAATGGCAGCACTGCACTTACAGTGCCCAGGAATGGCCCTGGGTACTGTAGGGGCACAGGGCTCATGCACCTGTGCCCACACCACTGGCATAGAGCACCCAGCTAGAGATGTGACTGATGTATGCCAGGGCAGTGGGTTTGTGGGCATGGCACACAGGGATGTGTGCCATGTTGACTCTGTTTAGTTCTGTACTGAGACACTCAGCCTGCAAAGGCAGTGTATGGGTGTCAAGTACAGGGCACCTAAGGGTGGCACAATCAGTGCTGCAGCCCTTAGGGGCCTTCTCTGGTCACCATGCCCTGGGTACCTAGGGTACCATTTACTAGGGGCTGATAGGTAGCCAGATGCCAATGGGGTTTTAGTTTCAACACAGTTTTAGGGAAGGAACACAGCCCTGGGCACCTGGTTGGCAGGAGCCCAGGGCACACTCAGTCAAAGCACATCAGCAGTTCAGCAAAAAGTGGGGGCATACCAATGCAAGAAAGATGTCACTTTCTCACAGTGTGGGTTTAATGTGCTGAGAAGTTCGATTCCAAACTTCTCAGTTTTCAGCGTAGCCATTCTGGTGCTATGGAGTTCGTAATGACAAACTCCCAGCACCATATACTCTTAATGGCAGCACTGGACTTGCAAATGTCTAAGAATGGACTTAGACACTGTAGGGGGTACAGGGTTTATGCACCTGTACCCTCACCACTGGTATAGTGTTCACCCAGGTAGAGTATTGACTGATGTATGCCAGGGTAGTGGGTTATAGGCATGGCACACCGTGCCATGTCCACTCTTCACTTTGTTCTGCACCAAAAGAATCAGCCTGCAAAGGCAGAGTGTGAGTGTCGGGTACAGGACCTCTAAAGGTGGCATAATAAGTGCTGCAGCCATTAGAGGCATTTTCTGGTCACAGTGCCCTGGGTACAAGGGGCTGATCTGTGGATTGAGATGCCAATTGGCTTTAGCCTTCAGTGCAGTTTTAGGGAAAGACCATAGGCCCTGGGTACCCGATTAGCAGGTTCCCAGGGCACCATGCAGGAAGAGGGCACTTTCTCACAGATTGTTTCTGCAAAAAGCATTCTAAAAACATATTGACTGTTTTTCTCAGAAAAATGTTGTGTGGAGTTGAATTGTATGGAACCTTGAAAAATAACTATTGTGCAAAACGGATTTTACTTACCTTTTCTCTAGGCAATGTCCCAGTGTGATATCTAGACATATCACACTGAGTAGAAAAAGTAATCTGAAAAAAAGAACTAAAAAGTAATTGTACAGTAATTTAAATACCTTGACTTAACTGTATTTCAAACAACTGCAGTTGAACTTGCATCAACTTGTAAACATTGCATAATATATTGCAAAGCATTTATTTCACTTACCTGTGCCAGGCATGGCTTGGTTTTAGAAATAAAATAACTAAACAATATTTTTATACAAACAAAATTGGTCCGAGTTCAGTCTTTGAGTGTGTGACATCATTTGCTGATTGAGTGTGTACAACAAATGCTTAACACTATCCTCCGATAAAGCCTTACTGCTAGCCCACACTACCACAAATGGAGAGGAAGGTGCTATCTACTTTTACCTCTGCCTACCTTTGGGGTTCCACTAGACTCTGCACTCTATACCTCATTTTTGATAGTATATACCGAGCCAGCTTCCTACATTCCGTCCATCACCTTGTGTTTTTTGCTGTTCGCCCTATGTGGGAAGGGTATGCCCAGACGTGGGGCCCGTGCTCACTACGCCACTGTAGTCAAGCTATCCTGGCTGATGACAGCTGGTAGCAAGAAACCGGTCCTAGGATGCATGATTCCGGTCCAGGTGAGGCATGGCAGTGTGGGCTGGACTGTTCCCGTGAGGCACAGGGTCGAGACTGATTTGCATATGGCCTTGTTTGAACTGGGGTGGCGTGGTGAGCAAAATAACGATGGATTAAACCCAGATCTGTGACTTGGGGTGAATGTTTTGCCAATGTGCAACATTCAGTCTATCACCTTGTGTGTTTTGTTGTCCTGCAGGCAGTGCACAATTCTTTACAGATGATACACTTCCCACTGAAATGTCCAAAAAGGTTGCCACTAACATGCTGATATACTGATACTATATAGTATATAAACCATTAATCTGTGTTTGGGTTTCAGTAATCGTATGTTCGAGGCATGTGGGCTGCTGAATTCATATCTTGTGCATAGATCGCCGCCTAGTGTTGGGTCCGGATGATTGCACATTGTTGTCCTGGAAGAGTCTTCGAAGTTTCACGAGATAGGTGGCTCCTCCCCTGGACTACAGTGCACATGGGCGTCGACTCCATCCTCAGATTGTTTTTTTTCCCCCATCGGGTTCGGATGCATGTTTTGTTAACTCAAGTTCGGAATCGATAGTAAACTTTCTTTTTGGCCAAAAGGCCTTTAGTTATCGTCGGTATTGTCTTGCGATCGGTGCTAGTTTTTGTTTCAGCTCGGTTTCCGAGCCGAACCTCCGAAGAAGCCGCGTGGCTTTCAGCACTGAAGGCCCGGTCGACGCCAAAGGCCTTATCGACGAACTATCATGGAACGGAGCCCGTTCAAGAGATGTCCCGTTTGCAACTCCAAATATCCTCATATCGACGTCCACCCGGTGTGCAACAAGTGCCTGTCTCCGGATCACGATGAAGCCAGCTGTATGGCTAGTATTCGTTTCCGCTCCAAGAAGACGATCGACTTAGACGCGTAGCGCGCAAGGAGGCCCAGCAGACGGCACCTGACCCGGTGAACATTTTCGATACCGAAGAGGATGAGGGAGTCGAGCAGGAAGTTAGAGAGTCTGATCCTGCATCGGAGCACGACGCAGATGTCGAGATGGTCGATATTGATAGTCGTCGACGAGGTCGGAGACGACTATGTGGCCTTTGGGGCCGGAGAAGATAGCTTGGGCGAAGAGCAAGGCCCGATCGTTGTTACGGGGCCCGAGACCGAAACACTCAATAAGGCTCAGGTCGAGGGATCGCCACATGGCCTTACCCGAGATCGTACACTCGGGTCTACAGCCTCGCCTCTGGGCCCTGGCTACGGACATTTCTAAAGAGCCACTGGTTGACCGATCGAAACCGAAAGAGAAAGCTTCGGTGTCTACTCCACCTCAAGCACTGGAGGCGAAACCGAAAGTGCGTATTGCTTTGGTCGGCTCGAAGTCCTCCGAACTATCGGCACCGACGAAGCAGACAAGTGTCGACCCGGTGAGGTCGCTGAAGGGTGTCGACCCGAAGACTGCGACACAGAAAAAACTGGTCAAGGACGTCGACCCGAAAAAGTCTGTGCCGAAGGCCGTCGACACTAAAAAAGGACTCGGGGCTCGGAAGGTCCTAGATCCTACGCGTCGACCAGTTAAGGCTACAAGCAGTACGAACCTCGAGCCCACGCCTGGCGGTTCCTCGAAGGAACCCGTCGAGTCGACACAGCCGTCCTCCTCCTTCTCCAAGCAGGTGTCGGACTCGCTGAAACGCATTAAGGAGAAGGCTTCTCCTGTCTGACCGAAGGACACTCCAACACCGAAGCCTCCCACTAAACCTCAAAAATCGTCGGCACCCATCCAGTTCACACTGCCGCCGAAAGTGGTGCCTAAGGCCATCGCCCCTAAACCGGCCGTCGAAGCGTCCAAAAGGGTGTCCACGGGGCCGAAGCGTACAACTGCGGACCTTGTCACAAAGCATCGACAGCCCCCGCTTGAAGAGCAGTCGAGGCAATTCATCGACGCAGACACGGGTAGACTTTCTATTTATAAGCGAAAGATCGCCCCTGAACAGCCTATGGAGTCATATAAAATTCCATTGAAAAAGAAGGATTCTACTACTTCACCTCTTCTTGTTGAGCCTCTTTCACCACATGGCCAAAACACTGCTCCTATCTCCCCAACTTACTCGGATGTGGAGACAGGAGACGGTGACAATGAGGAGTACAGTTATCCTATGGACACTGATCCTGAAGACCACAATGAACCCTGGGCAGACGCTGCTGACCCAGGAGATCCTCACACTGCCCCAGACAGTCAAGCGTATGCTATAAAATCCTTGCCTACTGAAGACTCGGCGGCGTTTAATGCGCTTATTGAAAGGGCAGCCAAAAATCATGATGTCCAGCTCCATGCTGACCCTATTGAAGTGGATTTTTTGTTTGACACCTTCTCCACCTCGGAGAGAACTGTCAAGACTCTGCCAATGCTAATGGGTGTCTTAAAACATGCTGCAGACATTTGTAAAGAGAACACCAGAGCTAGGGTGATTAACCCCAGGATTGAGAAGAAGTACAAGCCAGCACCTGGGGACCCTACCTATATCAAGGGGCAGTTGCCGTTGGACTCTCTGGTTGTTTCAAATGCCCGGAAGAGGGCAAACTCGCAAACAACGGGTGGTGCTCCTCCCCCTGATAAAGAATCTAAAGTGCTAGAAACATCAGGGAAAAGGGTGGCAACTCAAGCGGCCAATATCTGGCGCATTTCCAACACTCAGGCACTCTTAGCCAGATATGACAGGGCTCATTACGATACACTTGAAACCCTGTTACAACACTTGCCAGATGAATATAAGGAGGCAGCAGAGATGCTCATACAGGTAGGGAAGCTTATATCAAATGCATCTATCAAGTGTGCGCTGGACGCAGCAGACACCGCGGCCAGTGCAATTAACACAAGTGTAATGTTGCGCAGACATGCCTGGCTGAGAATCTCCGGCTTCAAGCCCAAGATACAAACCACCTTACTAAATCAGCCTGTAAACCCTGATCACTTATTTGGACCCGAGGTGGACACCACCTTGGAAAAAATCAAAAAGGACACAGACTGCAAAGTCTATGGGGGCTCTACAGTCCCAGCAGTTATGGGGTGGTTCTTTTCGTCGCTCAAACAATAGAGGAGTTTCCAGAGGCCAGCTGTCACAGCAGACACAATACACTAAACGAGGCGCGCAAACCACCTACAACAAACAAGGTAGAGGTGGCTATCGTTGAAACAGCACCAAGGGCAGAGGTCGTGGAAACAACAGCTCCCGATCCTCCGCCACTAACAAACAGTGACGCCTTGTCACTGCCCCCCGACCATGCCACACCAGTCGGGGGGAGACTGCAACAGTTCCTACCAGTCTGGACATCCATCACTACAGACAGGTGGGTGAGAAACCTTATCCAGCACGGTTATTGTCTGGAGTTAACATCCACTCCACCCAACATACCCCCAAAACACCGTCCTATGTCCACAGAGCATTTGCACTTATTGCAGCAGGAGGTGGTAGTCATGCTGCAAATAGGAGCAATAGAGCTTGTGCCTGTGGAGGAAAGAGGCACAGGGGTGTACTCGCTGTACTTCTTAATCCCAAAAAAGGACGGGTCCCTCAGGCCCATACTGGACCTCAGGCCCCTAAACCAGTACATCCTATCAGAACACTTTCACCTGCTCACATTGCAGCAGGTTCTACCTTTACTCAGTCAGGGGGATTTCCTAGCAACATTAGATCTAAAGGATGCATATTCCCATATTCCGCTACACCCGTCACACAGAAAATACCTCCAGTTCACCATTCAAAATCAACATTATCAATTTAAGGTCCTCCCTTTCGGAGTGACGACGGCACCCAGGGTGTTTACAAAGTGCCTGGCGACACTGGCTGCACACCTACGGAGACAGAACGTTCACGTCTACCCTTATCTGGACGACTGGCTTATCCAAGCGAAGTCGGAAAAGCAGTGTGCCGCCCACGTGTCCCACACCATTCAACTTCTTCACGATCTGGGGTTTTCACTGAATTATCCAAAGTCCCACCTTCAGCCCGCCCACGTACGGCAGTATCTGGGCGCGACAATAGATACTCTGGCAGCCAAGGCGCAGCCAAATTCAGTCAGAATCAACAGCATTCAATTGCTGATACAAAAATTCAGACCACAACACTCTCTTCCGGCACGAGTGTTCATGCAGTTGATAGGCATGATGGCCTCCTGCATCTTCATAGTCCCGCACGCGAGACTACATATGCGTCCGCTTCAGGAGTGCTTAGCACGTCAGTGGAACCAGGCTCACGGACAGTTGAAAGACCTAGTGTTGGTGACCGGTCGTGCATACAACTCTCTGCATTGGTGGACTCCACAAAACCTTTGCAAGGGCCGACCGTTCCAAGAGCCTGTGCCACAGATTATTCTGACAACGGACGCTTCTCTCCAGGGATGGGGAGCTCATGTACTCCACTACACAGTGCAGGGACTATGGACCCTGTGCAACAAAGTCGTGTTGATCCGGACGGACAACATGACAGCCATGTACTACATTCAAAAGCAGGGAGGTACACACTCTCCACAGTTGTCTCATCTGGCTCTGAGCATGTGGAAGTGGGCCATTCAGAGGAACATCTTCCTCATGGCGGAACACCTCCCGGGCAAGGACAATCAGATGGCGGATCTGCTCAGCAGGTACAGCCACCAAATGCCCGAGTGGGAGATACATCCATCAGTACTCCACCCGTACTTCCAGCAGTGGGGTCATCCAGAGATAGACCTGTTTGCCACAAGGGAAAACGCAAAATGCCAACACTTTGCCGCCAGGTTCCCTCACCCACAGTCGCAGGGCAATGCGATATGGATGAAGTGGTCAGGCAGATTTGCGTACGCTTTTCCCCCAGCACCTCTCATACCGCTGGTGGCAAGAAAGCTAAAGCAACACTCGATGACACTCATCCTGGTTGCTCCAACGTGGGCACGCCAACCATGGTACACCACGTTTCTAGAACTCTCCGTGGTACCGCATCAAAGGCCGCACCTCACGCCCAGACTTTTGACGCAGAGCCATGGCGACATTCAGCACCCAGACCCGCTCAACCCTGGTGATCTGGCTCCTGAAGTCTTAGAATTTGGCTACCTTGACTTGCCTCCCCACTGCATGGATATCATAAGGGAGGCCAGAAAGCCCACCACCAGAGCTTGCTATGCAGCAAAATGGAAGTGGTTTGTCATTTACTGTACAGAACACAACATCAACCCGCTAGATGCATCCACTCACAACATCATCTGTTATTTGTTACATCTTTACAAATGCAAGCTGGCATATGCTTCCATTCGGATACACTTATCCGCCATAGCAGCTTATCTCCAAAACAGGCAGCATCTCTCCGTTTTCAGCGTGCCTGCCATTAAAGCCTTCCTGGAAGGACTGAAACGGGTCATCCCTCCCAGGACCCCGCCAGCTCCTGTATGGAACCTTAATGTGGTCCTCACCAGGCTGATGGGCCCACCTTTTGAGCCTCTGCATTCATGCGAGGTTCAGTTTTTATCATGGAAAGTGGCTTTTCTAATAGCCATTTTGCAGCGTGAATCTTTCTGGATTCACTATGCTGTGCATATTCCGCAATCTGGTGGTTGGGTCCGGAATCGTAGTCTGTTTGTGTTTTTTTTTTTTTTTTTTTTTTTTTTTTTTTTTTTTTTTTGTCGTAGCCCAGGTGGGCGTCGACGTCCCACCATTTGGTGTCCTTTCGGTGACGTCGGCGTGCTTCCGGCTGAAGCTACCACCCTTGGGCGCCATCTTCAGATTCTTTTTTCCGCCGTTGGGTCTGGATAGCCATTACGTCTCTGCGACGTGTTTGTGAGCTCCAGGCGCTCACTGTACAAGAGCCATTCATACAAATTCACTCGAACAGGGTGGTGCTGCGCACTAACCCTAAATTTTTTCCTACGGTGGTTTCACAGTTCCATGTCAATCAAACCATTGAACTACACGCGTTCTTTCAAAACCCAGAGACAGTAGCCGAAAGAATGCTCCACACTCTTGCCGTCAAACGAGCTTTAATGTACTACATCGATAGGACCAAGGATTTTAGGAAGACACAACAACTCTTTGTTGCTTTTTCAGTCCAGCACAAGGGCAACCCCATTTCCAAAGCAGGTATAGCCAGGTGGATCGTTAAGTGTATTCAGATTTGCTATCACAAGGCTAAGCGCACTTTAACGGTCCCCCCCCAGAGCCCACTCCACCTGCAAGTTGGGGGCCTCCATGGCTTTCCTTGGTAATATCCCTTTGGAAGACATTTGTAGAGCAGCCACATGGTCTACACCACACACATTTACTAAACACTACTGTGTAGATGTGCACTCCAAGCAGCTGTAGGGCAGGCTGTTCTTAAGACACTTTTTCAAACGTCTGCAGCTGGCACAGGCGGCCGCCGTTAATGGAGGGACTGCTATATATTCTATGCTATAGATATGAATTCAGCAGCCCACATGCCTCGAACTGAATATGCTACTTACAAGTATGCATCTGTTCTTGGCATGTAGGGCTGCTGACATTCATATCGCCCGCCCTCCTCCCCGGCGCTAGTAGCGGCTGCAGAATTCAAACTTACTCTTAGCATGGTCATCGCTCACACTGTTAAACTCCATCACACTGTTAAACTCCATCTTCGCCACAATGGCTAAAAACAATCTGGGGATGGAGTCAATGCCCATGCGCACTGTAGTCCAGGGGAGGAGCCACCTATCTCGTGATACTTCGAAGACTCTTCCAGGACAACAATATGCAATCATCCGGACCCAACACTAGGCGGCGATCTATGCTATAGATATGAATGTCAGCAGCCCTACATGCCAAGAACAGATGCATACTGGTAAGTAGCATATTCATTCACACTTTGCACAGCACGTCGGACAGCTCACTTTAAAAAATTTATTGTAAGAACACTGAATATGGCTTCCGTCTCTGATGGAGAACAAATGTAACCAGATAAAAGCAAGTTCTCTTCCAGGGGATCCTCATCAATAGTCATAAGCACTGAATATTCCCGCCCATGTGCGGGACCCCGGAAACAATATAAAAATATATATGTATAAAACACATATATCTCGCTCCACATATATGTATGTACATATATCATTTTTCTCACATCAATGCAGCCCCAAAACTGAGGCTAAACAATGCAAACACATATACATGAACTGCAATTAGTAAGGAATCAAAAAACACATTAGGTCAAAAAATCCTTGAACTTTGTGTTTTAATGAGTCAAACCACTCATAAATCCTGAAAATTGCTTATAAATAGACATTGTTAGCCCTCAGGCTGCATTGCAAAACAATATCATAGAAAATGAAACCATTTTCACAATAACTGGCACCGTGCCTTTAAGGCAGCCATGACCCCAGGCTTCCCATCATGCCTCAGGGGTGACAGTTAGGTCAGTTGTTCTTTCCGGCTCCTTCAGTCAGGACCCTGGTGAAACAGCTCCTTTTCTTTTTGACTTTCTGTCAAAAAATATTCAGCTTTTACTAGAATTTTTGACTTCACTCGACGTCTTTTAGACATAGAGTGCTGTTTGAACACTTTTTGTGCTTAAAAAAAGGTATTTTTCCTGTCAAAGATGCCTTCTCTCTTCAACAACTGTCCTTCATGTGGAAGGAAAAAGGCAAAGACTGACTCTCATTCAGTCTGTATCCTGTGCCTACCAGACTCTCATTCCTCTAAAACCTGTGAACACTGCCAGGTTTTATCTTCCAGGACTCTTAAGGATCGAGAGAGGATTAGAGCTTATGGGCTTTCTGAGAGAGGAAGATCTCCCAAGAAGCAGAAAAGTCGGAAGACGCGGTCGACGTCGAGAGGAGCCCCGACTGGTTCACATTCGACGTCGGGATCGGCGTTGGAGAAGCAGTCGACGGCGACGAAGAAGAAGATGTCTTCAGCGTCTACATCGAAGGTACCTCCGCTTCAGTCAGCGTCGAGGGACAGGTCGCCGTCGAAGCGGAAGAGCTCGACGGCGAGCCGTGTGACGTCGAAACAGCATCGTCATGCTGTGACGTCGAGGCATTCTCCGTCGACGTCGGTCCATCGACGTTTGACGTCGAGCCATCCTCCGTCGACGACTAGCCATGGTCGTTCGACGTCGAGGGAGCCTCTGTCGACACATCATCGGTCGACGTCGATGCAGCCAACGTCGACGCCTGGACGAGAGCGTTCGACGTCGGAGCGGCATTTGGAGTCGAGGCACGCCCAGTCGCCATCAAGTCAACGGCGATCGGCGTCGAAACAGCCTCCATCGACGTCGAGCAGACAGCCTTCAACGTCGAAGGACAGCCATGGCCACCCGAGGTCGACGGAGAAATCACGGTCGACGTCGAGGGAGCGTCTTCCTGCTCGGCGCTCGGCGTCGATACAACCACCGTCGAGGGATCAACAAAGATCCAGGGAGAGAAGTTCTTCTCAAACAAAGAACTTTACTCCTACAAAATCAAAGGAGGTGGTTCGGGACAAGGGAAGTGCCTTGCTAGTCCAGACTCATGCCCTAGAGCCACAGTTGGGTTCTCCAGGGAGGTCCGAATCCCCTGCAAGATCGCAACAGGATCGAATGGAACGACCTCAACGGTCGCGTACACCTGAGAAGGATCCCATCCACAAGTCTCCTTCTATTCATCTTTCCCCAAGGCTTCACCACTGGGCAGAGGACAAGGAGACGGCGGAGCGCCTAAAGCGATATCGAGACCAACCTCTTCGCAGAGAAAGGTCTCGTTCTAAACACTCAAGCAAGAGACATTCTCGTCACAGAGAGAGATCTCGTTCCAAGACGCGTTCTAGCAGAAGAACTAGGCCCAGGAGGACAAGTAGTTCTTCAAGTTCGTCGAGAACACGATCTCACAGGGATTACTCCCCGACTCTTACTAACAGTCCACGCTCAAGAGTGTCTCCAACTGAGGATATTTTCTCGTTCCAAGATATCTTGGGCAGGGGAGCCCTGAAACTGGGAGTACCGATGACAGCTCCACAAGTCAAGACGACTGTCATATTCGAAACCCTGCAACATAGATCAGCACCCAAACCGTTGTTGCCGTTGGTTCCGGGTATAATGGAACATGTGAATGAAGTCTTCCTCACTCCGGCAACGGTGAAGTCCGTTCCAGCGAGGATTCTCAAAAAGTATCGTCCTCCGGAAGAGGATCCTCTGTTCCTCAAAGCTGATCCCCCGCCAGATTCAGTGATCATTACGGCGGCAAGAAAATCCAATGCGGTGGCTTCCTCATCCACGGTACCTCCGGATAAGGATAGCAAGGTGCAGGACTCATGGGGGAGAAGGGTGTGTAACACCTCAGCCTCTTTCCTCAAGGTTTCTAACGCGGAAGCCCTGCTCGGCAGGTATGACAGGTCTCTGTGGGACTCACTTCAGAGATTTACCGCAAAGCTCCCTGAAGAAGACAGAAAGGACTTTGAGGAGGTTCTGATGGAGGGCAGTCAAGTCTCCAACCAGATTATAGGATCGGCAGCAGATGGGGTAACTCTGGCGGCACATGGCTATGTGCACGGAGTTACAGCAAGGAGAACATCTTGGTTACGCCTCACAGCATTAAAACCGGAGGCTCAAGCAAGAATCCTGAACCTTCCTTTTTCAGGCACATCTCTCTTTGGGGCAAGTGCGGATGAGGAAATGCAGCGGATGAAGACCGAGTTGGACACTCTCAAAGCGGTGGGACTCGAGAAGAAAAAGGAATTTAAGAAGAAATTCCGTTCGAACAACAAGGGTTATTCGAAGCAGAGGGTTCAAACCCCTCAATGGCAGAAAGGCCAGAACCAGCAGGGCCAGCAAAAGACACAGTACAAAGGCAAGGGCAATTCCAAGGGAAATGGAAATCAGCGCCAAGGCAACAACTTCAATAAAGCGCAGCAGAAGCAATGAGTCTTCACTTCCCCCAGCGCCGTTGCCCACTCCAGTGGGGGGAAGCATTGCGCATCACAGGACAGAGTGGCAGGCCATCACCAAAGATCAATGGGTGTTGTCTATGCTGCAGAATGGGTACTGTCTTCGTTTCCATCGTCTACCTCCGCACGTTTCCCCGATGTCAACATCAAGTCACCAGCTACAAAGGTTAAAAGCAGAAGTAGCTACACTCCTCGAGAAAGAAGCCATCGAGAGAGTTCCGGTGTCCCAAAGGGGGAAAGGAGTGTACTCGAGGTATTTTCTGGTCAGAAAAAAGGGCCAGAAGGAAGAATACAGGCCCATTCTGGACTTGAGAACACTCAATCTGCATGTACGAAAAGAAAAGTTTCGCATGTTGGCGCTTCATCAGATATATCCACATCTCAGGCAGGGGGATTGGATGTGTTCGATGGACCTTCAAGATGCGTACTTCCATATTCCAATACGGCAAGATCACAGAAGATTCCTTCGGTTCCGGGTGGGGACCTCTCACTACCAGTTCAAAGTCCTCCCGTTTGGGTTGAAGTCGGCTCCCAGAGTGTTCACCAAGTGTGTCGCAGTGGTGGCGGCAGCTCTACGCCGCAGGGGAGTCTTCGTATACCCATACTTAGACGATTGGCTGTTGAAAGGTCCAACTCCAGGCAATGTAAGGAATCAATTCAAGACATGCATAGAACTTTGTCAACGTCTAGGTCTACATGTCAATTTCAACAAGTCTGTATCACAACCAACTCAGAGGATCCACTTCCTAGGAGCTCTGCTAGACTCCGAAGTAGGAAAAGTGTTTCCTTCGGAGGAGAGACAGTTTTCGATAGCCCTCAAGTGCCAACAAGTTCTTCTCCACAGGTCCCAGAAGGTGCGGAAGATAGCCTCGCTCTTGGGGTCGATGGCTTCCTGCATCTTCCTAGTGCCGAACGCCAGACTTCGGATGCGTCCTCTTCAGCAGGATCTGGAGGACAAATGGGACCAACACTCAGATCAGTGGGACGATCGGATCACTTTGTCGGAGGTTGCTCAATCTTCCCTCCAGTGGTGGACAAAGAGACAGAACATGCAGATGGGGGTTCTCTTCCATCAACCGCCTCCAACACAAACGATCATCACAGATGCATCATTGCAAGGATGGGGAGCGCACATGGGACCCCTACAAGTGCAGGGTCTGTGGTCTCCCAAGGAAAGCACTTATCATATCAACTTGCTGGAGTTGAGAGCGGTTCACCTGGCTCTCAAAGCGTTCCTTCCCTCGCTTCAGGAGAAAATGATTCTAGTACAGACGGACAACACCACCACGATGTACTATTTAAACAAGCAGGGAGGAACACGATCAAGGACTCTGTCTCTGGAAGCTCAGCGCATCTGGCATTGGCTTCTAGCTCGCAAGTTGTCTGTTCAGTCAGTCCACCTCCCAGGAGAGCAGAACGTGAGGGCGGACGCTCTAAGTCGGCACTTCGAAGACAGAGAAGACTGGGTTCTCAACGACGAAGTGCTAGACGACATTTTCCAGTCTTGGGGTCGTCCTTCAATAGATCTCTTCGCAGACGACGAAAACACCAAATGCCCAAGCTTCGCCTCCAGGTTCTATCGACCAGGAACGAGAGGGAATGCTCTGTTAATGGACTGGTCGGGGCTGTTTGTGTACGCCTTCCCACCCCTTCCGCTGATCCCGAAGGTGGTGAGCAAGCTGAACCACTCGTGCACAACGATGATCCTGATTGCCCCAGACTGGCCGAGACAATGGTGGTACACAGACCTACTTCACCTATCAGTGTCTCCTCACAAGAGGCTACCATGCAGGCAGGACCTGTTGTCGAAGATGAACGGGAGGATTCACCATCCCAACCTTCCGTCACTGAACTTGGCAGCTTGGCTCCTGAGGTCATACAGTACGGCCATCTAGGGCTGCCACAGGACTGCATGGCCATTCTGAAAGAAGCACGACGCCCTTCCACTAGACATTCGTATGCATGCAAGTGGAAGAGATTCTATATGTGGTGCATGCAGAATGGTCACAATCCGGTAAAAAGTCAGGAAGAAGCAGTTCTCCCATACTTGTTGTACCTGACTAAAGCAGGTTTGAAGTTTAACTCCATTAAGGTGCATTTGGCCGCTATTACAGCTTATAGGCGATCACCTTCACAAACTTCTTTTTTTCAGCTTCCTGCAGTAAAAGATTTCCTGCAGGGTCTAAAGAAAGTGTATCCTCCTGTTCGGCCTCCTGCTCCGCCTTGGGAGCTGAACCTAGTCCTATCAAAATTGATGGGTTCACCTTTTGAGCCTATTCATAAAGCTTCTTTACAGCATATTTCCTGGAAAGCTGCTTTTTTGATAGCGATTACGTCAGCCCGTAGGGTGAGCGAAATTCAGGCCCTATGTACTAAAGAACCGTATACGGTTTTTCACCTGAACAGAGTGGTGCTTAGAACGCATCCTTCTTTCCTGCCTAAAGTGGTATCAGATTTTCATGTCAATCAGTCTATCTCTTTACCCACTTTCTTTCCTAATCCCTCTACTCCAGCTGAGAGGGCATTACACTCTCTGGACCTGAAAAGGGTTTTAAAGTTCTATCTGGACAGGTCCAAGTCTATTCGACATTCTGATCAATTGTTTGTTAACTACGGTTCGATCAGGACTGGTCATGCAGCCTCGAAACGTTCTATCTCCAGGTGGATCGTTTCGTGTATCAAGCTTGCTTACCAATTGGCACAGAAGACTTTAGGGGGTTCCCCTAAGGCGCATTCTACTAGAGGTAGAGCAGCCACGGCGGCTTACCTGCAGGATGTGCCCATGTCTGAGATTTGTAAAGCGGCGACCTGGAGGTCTGTCCATACATTTACCAGGCATTACTGTCTAGATTCTGACACGAGAGCAGATACCCAGGTGGGCCAGGCCTCCCTGAGGAATCTGTTTAACAGCTAGAATTTCTTTTGGCTGTTATGATTGGTTGGGTCATGTACTTCTCATTTACCTGCAGGTGGTTGATGGGCTTGCTATTCTATTCAGTGCTTATGACTATTGATGAGGATCCCCTGGAAGAGAAGGATAAGTTACTTACCTGTAATCCTAGTTCTCTTCCAGGGGTATCCTCATCAAAGTCATAAGCAACCCACCCGCCTCCCCAGGTAAATGAGATTTGGTACTGTTTTGTTTTCAATCTTGTGGTTGAGCCCTGTCTTCAGGGTTATGCAAAGAACAACTGACCTAACTGTCACCCCTGAGGCATGATGGGAAGCCTGGGGTCATGGCTGCCTTAAAGGCACGGTGCCAGTTATTGTGAAAATGGTTTCATTTTCTATGATATTGTTTTGCAATGCAGCCTGAGGGCTAACAATGTCTATTTATAAGCAATTTTCAGGATTTATGAGTGGTTTGACTCATTAAAACACAAAGTTCAAGGATTTTTTGACCTAATGTGTTTTTTGATTCCTTACTAATTGCAGTTCATGTATATGTGTTTGCATTGTTTAGCCTCAGTTTTGGGGCTGCATTGATGTGAGAAAAATGATATATGTACATACATATATGTGGAGCGAGATATATGTGTTTTATACATATATATTTTTATATTGTTTCCGGGGTCCCGCACATGGGCGGGAATATTCAGTGCTTATGACTTTGATGAGGATACCCCTGGAAGAGAACTAGGATTACAGGTAAGTAACTTATCCATTCAAATACCTTTATTGCTCCTTCACTTTCTGTGGGAATAGAACACCTGATCATCTTTGTCAGATCTCCAGAACGGGCAATAAGGCCATAAATACAGCTCACCCTGATGAAACCTGACTCGTCATAGAGAGAAGATTTTTTTAGATCTGTATATGTGTATATGCATATGTGTATTGTAGGAAACTGCTCCTTTTAATAGTCGCCCCCACTTTTTGCCTGGTAAATGATGTGATTTCAACTGAAACTTCACTGGGTTCCCGCTAACCATGTCTCTAGTGCCAGATCTTTCCCAAAACTGTACAATTATTCCCCCAATTGGCAAAACCTTTTGCACACTCATAAGTCCCTAGTAAAGGGTACCCTGGTACCTAGGGCCTGAGGTAAACTGACTCTATAAATGCTATACCAAAGTAAGGTATTTGGTGTGGTCGCTGATCTGACCCTCCTGAAGGTTGTTGGTACTGAAGCTCAGCCCATGGCATCTCGGCCGGGCAGAGTAAAAAACAGTACCAGACTTCAGGAATTTTTGTGCCTAAGCTGGCCATCATTCTGGTAAAAGGCAGGAAGACCTGTGGATGCTACTGAGGAGGGAGGGCCAGATGGGGAAGCATCCAAGTGATTTCCACATTTGCATATGCCTAACAATTTAAAGTGAGAATCATGGATTCTGCTGTCACCAGCAAGCAAGAGCTCTTTGACTGCTCGCGCTTGCTGGAACTGGAGCGTTTGCTTTTGCTTGGCGGGAGCTGTCAAAGCATTGCGATGTATTTTTTTTTTTTAAGTGAGTCATCAACTTTAACCTAAAATGACGTGGCATTGAGGAAAGTATGGGTTCAAAGCCCACAAAGTTCAGGTCAGTGAGCCATGCTGTTTCTGATACCAATGTCCTCTGCATGGCTTGTTAAAGCCATCCTCTCACCTGTGTGTATTTTTCTGCTCAGTAAGCTCAATTATGTGAGTCCTCGGACCGTACTCTACTTTTTAGTTCTTGTCTGCCGTTACATGACTAGGGCATTTTGGAATCGATTCCAAAGCGTGCAAGCGGAGGGACTGAAGACACAGAAGATGTGCACGCTGGGATTGGATGCTTTACTGGTGGAGTGAGATACTCTGGGAACTTTTTTTCGCCCCCGGTAAAGGCAGTCACCGCGTGCACATCTTCTGTCTGCCCTGTAAACAGCCGTACACGTCCCATGACGGGCCGCGCTTGTTTTGTGGGTCGTGATTGCTTCCCTCCACGTCTCCACTCTTCGGTGATCAGTCCTGGCCACTGTCTCTCCTCTACAGTTTCAGGGGCGCCAGGGTGTCTCACAGCCCTACTACTCCTTCGCGCGCCACTCACCCTCTATGGCACAGCAGGCCAGTGCACAGTTATGTCCTCTGCAGGGGCCGCGTCCGGCAGCAGCCGGCCCCTGCCATCGCTCTGTGTCCGCACCGCCACACACCCCTTCGCATGTTCCCCAGTCAGGAGGCCCAAGAGCCCCGCACCTTCTCTGTCAGGCTCCGCTCCGCAGCATGATCTGCTCGGCTTATGCTGCCGATGGCCGCACCCAGGGTCACCCCTCCCTCTTCCCCTCCCTGTTGTCGGTCACCGGATCCCCCAGACCTCGAAGGCTTCTTCTGACTGTGTAATGGTTGTCACCATGCTACCACAGCCGCTACTTGTGGTGTGGGACCGGACCCATCCCGTGTGCCTCAGTTGTCTGCTACACTGCCAGTAGCCACGTTGTCGACTCAACCGGTCTCCTCCGGCAGCCCCGGAGCCAACTCGTCTGTCCCCGGCCCGGTGTGCTTCCTGCCGCTTCTCCGGGTCAAGGTGCCCACAGTACTTGTACTCTGTGAGCCGCTGCCGGACTGGTCCCAATCACAGACACTTCGTCCGTTCGATGTCGACCGCAGCCCTCAGGCTGCTCTCCGATGCAGCAGCTGCTCATGTGCTTGCGACGCCCGTTCCGTGCCTCCATGGCCCCCTGGGGTGGGCAAGTCGAAAGCGTGTCCGCCATGCTGCCCCTGCAGGGCACACCCGATTTATTATTTAGATGGTTAGCACCCGGGGTGCCATCTTGCCTAAGATCTTACAACGTTTTTACAAACCCAGCCCCTTGTTCTGTATGGAAAAAAATGTAGGAGAGTAGGGACTGCAATCCTATGATCACCCCAGATTTTTTTGCTTTTTGCTTCACTGGTTTACGACTTTCCCTGGCTGTGGGCCTGCTAATCAGACCCACAGCCTAGCTGTTCTCTCTACTCCAAATTGTACCCAGGTACTGAATTGGCACTGGGCCCTCTCTTGTGTCCCTGTAACCAGGGCAGAGGTGCACCCAGAAGTCTCCCAGGGGCTGCAGCATGTATTATGCCACCCCTGGGTTAACTAACTAAACCAGACACAACTGGCTGCTTGACAGCTGGGGCAAGGTGGTGTCCACACCCTTTGCTTTAGATATAGTATTCCTATATCTAACCCTAAAATGGACACATGTATTCCTATCAGTCACTCCTATGGCAGGCCTTAACAATCCTGAAGGCAGAGTGCTTGGAATAATGTGAAATGGTGCTCTGGCATGAGCTGAGCCCGTTTGCAGCTTGCGGAACCAAGTCCTAATAGCTGTTCCATGATAACGCTATACCATATACTCTTAAGTGCATTATGTACCTCGCGGTCATATGCTAACTTTGGTATAGCATTATCAAAACATGTCGAGTAAGGTGTCATACGAATTGGAATACTAACCCCTCGCCAATTCTGGCGACGGGGTTAGCATTCCACCCTTCTAGAGGGACACGACATGTTGGTAACCTGTAACCCCGGTTAAAGTCAGACATAGCCTCAGCCTCCACAAAATGGATGCTGCCACCGAGACACAAGTCTGCCCCCCTGCTGCTGGGAGTCCTTCCAGCAACGGAGGCCAGGACAATGGGTTTCCTGTCAGGGGCGGTGCCAGCACCATCCCAGACAGGATTTTGTGTATCCCAGGTAGGCAGGGCTTTAGAGGAAGGTGACTGCAAGTGGCACCCCGGTGCTCACTGTGCATAGGCCGGGGCACACCAGCCCCTGAGCTGGGGAGAGACCGGACAAAGGAGAGGGGTGTAACCACCCCCTCCTAGTCCCACCCATAGGGCAGGACTTATTCGCGTGCCAGCCCCCTTTTGCAGGATAAAGGTAGGAGCAGGCCCCCTTCCTAACTGGATCATCTTTGAATCCTGAAACTACTTTCCACGAAAGGAACTCAAGACTCTTCCTAAGATTTCTCCCTTGTGACTAAGGAGTAGTCACCCTGCAGCAGCAGGCACCATCCAAGCATCGCGGTTTGCTGTAAGTCTCTCCTCCGGATCAAGACTGCCCAGCTCGACGAGAACCGGCTTCCCTGGCACCTCTGACCTCTACCTACATCATCAGCCCAGCTGAGATTCGTGGGTGTGACGAGACCTCGAGGGACCGGCCATCTTCAAGACTGCACGACGCTTGCCCAGCACGACCACCGAGAGACCCTCGAGTAAAGTGCTTTGGGGTTTGAGAAGCCCCGACCCTGAGCAGCTCCAGCACCGAAGTTCAGCCCCCTTGCATCCACGAGATCGGCGTGGGGCCCTTCTGCTCTTTGCTGCTCACCGCGTTGTCCAGGTCACTTGCCCGTTGGCTAGTGACCCTCCCGACGACGAACCACGACGACAACACTGCTGGCACGGTTGCTCCAGACTGGCCCTTGCTCCCCTCCAACAGAGGAGCACCCCGGACCCTCCTGGTCCACTCCAGACGCCATTTGGAGTCCACCGCGTGGGCTTGCATTTGCCAAGACTTGTTGCCCCAATCCTGGGTCCAGCGACGTCGACAACAGATACCTCCGTGGGACAGCTCGCACCTCCATCCTGGTCGCCGACAACGCCTCCTGGTCCGAGAGACTGCAGAGCCCAGCGTCGCCCACTCACCTGGTCGAGGTGACTTCGCCCGGTGCCATCCTGGTGCCCACCTAATCACTGGCTAGTGATTCAGAACTTGGTCCCCTCTGCTTACAGGTCTCCTTCTTTTCACTGGTCGCCTGCCAGCAACTTCTTCTTTCAGGCTCCATAGACTGCAACGAGGATTCCCGACGTCTTTTCAGACCTATGCAGCCGCAGCCCCTGGGCTAGGTAACCTGAGCATTTCGGTGCTCCAGCATAGCTTAACTATCTAAGGGTCCAGATCCTTTTTCGTTTCAGCTCTATCTAGTCGGATTCGTCCGATAACACTAACTTTGCATTTACTAGGATCCATAGACTTTGTTCCGCATTACGCGTGAGAGTTCCCACTCTGCACACGACGTCCCTAGGCCTCCTGCTTGTAATCTAAAGGTTCAGTAGAATAGTCCTAGCGATCCCAAAGCCTATGAGAGTAGTACTTACCTGCTGTAATTTCGCATTCCACTTTTTGTGTATATGGTTTTTCGTGCCCCTCGGGCATTTGTGTAAATTGTGCGACTTGAAGTATTTTTATAAGAGTTTTGTTGTGTGCTTAGCTCCCTGACTCATAAAGAGATCAGGGTAGACTTGTTATAAATAAATATCCTTTTATTTTCATAACAACTTGTGTGGTGTCCTTTCACTTGGTGTTCAAGGGGTAAATGTGATGGTAAAACAGCTGGCTTAACACGCCCTCTAGAGTTTAGCCTAAAGACTGCACGTGTCCATTCTACTAGGATAGCTGGTCTATCAGGTTGACTTACAACCAATCATCAATAAGGGTTGTTTGGACTGATACATAGTGATCACTAGAATAGTGAGCAATGCATATCAGGCCAACTTCTCACAAAAAACAGCTAACATACAAACTTGCAGGACCCATATATAGTTTTTTAATATGAGTAACCATTGTAGATTAAGAGACCGAATTACCAACACTCAATTGCTCTCTAAGCAGTTGAGAAAACGCCAGAAACACATGTCATTGTCTCCATTTACCAATCTGGTAAATTTCTGCGCATTGGGCATTCATATGAGCTACAGGGACTCAAAACAAACGTTCTATTTTTTTCCTGATGGACTAATTTTTCCTTGTATGAAAAAGCACAAGAGTGCTTTTCATAGCCTTCTTGTGTCACTATTTAGATCGTTCTCAGCTGTTTAGATCGTTCTCAGCTGTTTTTAGTTCAAGGGACATTTTGAATAAGGGTAGAGATCTAACTGTAAATGAAGAGATCATTCTCCTACTGTTGGCGAGGGCTAGGAAAGAACATAGTCCATGGCCATTTCCCATTCCAATTTGGTACGTCGGAAAATCATGATATTTTGCTGTGTTCAGTTTACAGCTTCATTTCACCTTGTTTTGCTTGCCTATTTAGTTTTAACCGTTTTAAACCTGTATCTGTTGACTCCACCCAACACATTGATGGTAATTGCCTGTTGTAGCTTAAAAATAAAGAGCACGATTTGGTCTGCGTAGTTGTGGTCTTCTGTCTGTTGAATTTGAAAGATTGCAAGTTAAAAAAATAAAGAAACAGGAACAAAAGTATAATCTAGCACTGCTTTCCCTAAAACGGAAATTTTTGAAGGCAGTATTCATTGCCAAGTGGCCATTTGGCGAACAGGTACAGATTTAGTGTAAGAATCTTATTAACTATGTTGCTTCCTCGTCTGTCCTTTGCATCAGGATGGATCAATCAATTTTGAATAGCCCATAGTTGTCCATTTTGCAGGCAAACTCAGTTCGAGGCATGTGGGCTGCTGAATTCATATCTGTGCATAGATCGCCGCCTAGTGTTGGGTCCGGATGATTGCACATTGTCGTCCTGGAAGAGTCTTCGAAGTATCACGTGATAGGTGGCTCCTCCCCTGGACTACAGTGCGCATGGGCATCCTCTCCATCCTCCGATTGTTTTTTTCCGCCATTGGGTTCGGATGTACATTTGCATACTCAAGTTCGGAATCTATAGTAAACTTTCTTTTGGCCAAAAGGCCTATAGGTATTGTCGGTATTGTCTTGCGATCGGTGCGAGTACTCATTCCAGCTCGTTTTTTTAGCCGAACGTCAGGGAAAAGCCGCTTGGCTATTCATCTCCAAAGGCCCAGTCGACGCCGTAGGCCTTGTCGACGATCAAAATGGAACGGAGCCCATTCAAAAGATGTCCAGTCTGCAACTCCAAGTACCCTCATATTGACGTCCATCCAGTGTGCAACAAGTGCCTGTCTCCGGATCACAATGAGGCCAGCTGTATGGCCTGTTCTCGGTTCCGGTCCAAGAAGACGCTTCGCCTTCGACGCGCGGCGCGGAAGGAGGCCCAGCACACAATGCCTGACCCGGTGAACATCTTCGACGCTGAAGGCGACGGCGGGGTCGAGCAGGAAGTTCAGGAGAACCAGTCGGATCCTGCGTCGGAGGTTGACTCCAGCTATGACGCAGTAGATGAAGAATTGGTCGAGGATATCGAAGTAGTCGACGAGGTAGGAGACAACGATGAGCCCTATGGGGCCGTAGACGATGGCTCGACCGAAGAGCCAGGCCCGACCGCTGGTTCGGGGGCCTGCGACGAAACACTTGATAAGGCTCAGGTCAAGGGATCGCCTCAAGGCCTTACCCAAGATCAAACAAGTAGTTCTACAGCCTCGCTTCAGGGCCTGGCTTTGGACATTTCTAAAGAGCCGTCTGTTGATCGATCGAAACTGAAAGCACCGGAAACCAAACCGAAAGTGCAAGTAACTTTGATCGGATCGAAGGCTTCTGAGCCGTCGGCTTCGACGCCGCAACAGGGTGCTATCGGCCCGGATAAGCCGCTCAAAAGGGTCGAGCCAAAATCCAGGCCACCGAAGAAAAAGGTCGTGGACATCGACCCAAAGACGTCGGCGCCGAAGACCGTTGATACCGCTAAAGGAGCCAAAGCGCAAGACGCTATTGATCCTAAGCGTCGACTCGACATTCCCAAAGTCGGCAAGGACATCGAGCGCACAAAACACCGTGGCTCTAAAGATCCCGTCGAGTCAATACGGCCATCTGCCTCTTTTTCGAAGCAAGTGTTGGACTCGCTGCAGCGTATAAAGGATAAAGCCCTGGTTGTCGAACCAAAGGCCGCTCCACCCCCAAAATTGGTCGTCACCACTCCGAAGGCGCCGATAAAGTTTATACTGCCGCAACCGGTACCACCTAAGGCGTTCGGCCCACTTCCGGGCGTCGACCCAGCAAAGAAGGTGTCCATGGGGAAAAAGTCTACAACAACTGAAGTGGCCACAAAGCATCGACAGCCTCTCCAGGAAGACCAGCCGAGGCTATTCATCGACGCTGAAACTGGTAGACTTTCCATTCACAAGCGGAAATTCGTCCCAGAACAGCCAATGGAGTCCTATAAGATTCTATTAAAGAAAAAGGATTCCGCAACGTCACCTCTTCTGTCTGAACCTCTGCACCCATGTGGCCAAGATCCAGCATTTACTTCGCCCACACATTCAGATGCAGATGCGGAGGAGGCTTACAATCAGGAGTACAATTATCCTATAGACTGATCCAGAGGACCACAATGAACCCTGGGCGGACGCAGTTGACCCAGAGGAACCACGTCCTAACGCTGACAGCAATGTCTATACTGTTAAAACATCACCAAAAGAGGACTCGGCTGCGTTCAACGCACTTATTGAGAGGGCAGCAAAAAATCACGATGTCCAACTCCATGCCTACCCTATTGAGGAGGATTTCTTGTTTAACACCTTATCCACTTCTGAGAGAACTGTCAATATTCTGCCTATGCTAAAAGGTGTTCTGAGACACGCTGGATGCATCTTTAAGAACACCACAAGGGCCAGAGTAATAAACCCCAGGATTGAGAAGAAATGCAAACCTGCACCTGGCGACCCTACATATATCAAGGGACAGTTACCACTGGACTCTATAGTTGTTTCCAATGCTCGTAAACGGGCAAATTCACAAGCCACGGGTGATGCTCCTCCCCCTGACAAGGACTCAAAAGTGCTAGAAGCCTCAGGGAAAAGGGTGGCAGCTCAAGCGGCCAATGTCTGGCGAATCTCCAACACACAGGCGCTCCTAGCCAGATATGACAGGGCTCACTATGATACACTTGAAACCCTTTTACAACACTTGCCAGACGAGTACAAAGAGGCAGCTGAAATGCTAATTCAGGAAGGAAAACTTATCTCCAATGCGTCCATTAAGTGTGCACTGGACGCAGCTGACACTGCGGCCAGGGCAATTAACACCAGCGTTATGTTACGTAGACATGCCTCGCTGAGAATCTCTGGTTTCAAGTCTGAAATACAAACCACCATTCTCAATCAACCAGTTAACCCTGATCACTTATTTGGCCCAGAAGTGGACACCACCTTGGAGAAAATCAAAAAGGGCACAGACGGCAAAGTCTATTGGAGCTCTTCAGTCCCAGCAGTTCAGGGGTGGTTCTTTTCGTCGCTCCAACAATAGAGGAGCTTCCAGAGGACAGGTGTCCCAGCAGGCACAATACAATAAAGGGGCCACGCAAACCACCTACGGCAAAAACAATAGGGGTGGCTATCGTGGAAACAGCGCCAAGGGCCGGGGATTCGTGGAAACAACTCCCGATCCTCCGCCACCAACAAACAGTGACGTCTTGTCGCTGCCCCCCGACCACATAACACCGGTCGGGGGGGAGACTACAACAGTTCCTGCCAGTCTGGAAATCCATCACCACAGACAGGTGGGTAAGACAGCTTATCCAGCACGGTTATTGTCTGGAGTTAACATCCACTCCACCCAACATACCCCCAAAACACCGTCCTATGTCCGCAGAGCATATACAATTATTGCAGCAGGAGGTTGTCGGCATGCTGCAAAAAAGAGCCATGGAGCTCGTGCCTGTGGAACAAATAGTTACAGGGGTGTACTCGCTGTACTTCTTAATCCCAAAGAAGGACGGGTCCCTCAGGCCCATATTAGACCTCAGGCCCCTAAACATGTACATCCTTTCGGAACACTTCCATATGCTCACATTACAGCAGGTCCTACCGTTGCTCAGTCAGGGAGATTTCCTCGCAACACTAGATCTCAAGGATGCATATTTCCATATACCGGTACACCCGTCACACAGAAAATACCTCCGATTTACCTTTCAAAATCAACATTATCAGTTCAAAGTTTTCCCCTTCGGAGTCACGACTTCACCCAGGGTGTTTACCAAATGCCTAGCGACAATGGCTGCAAACCTGCGGAGACAAAATGTCCACGTCTACCCTTACCTGGACGACTGGCTTGTCCAAGCAAAGTCGGCCTAGCAATGTGCCACCCACATGTCCAACACCATTCACCTACTTCACAGCCTGGGATTTTCACTGAATTATCTAAAGTCCCACCTTCAGCCCGCCCACGTACGGCAGTACTTGGGCGCTACAATCGACACTCTGGCAGCCAAAGCACAGCCGAATTCAGTGACAATCAACAGCATTCAATTGCTAAAACAAAAATTCAGACCACAACACTCGCTTCCAGCACGAGTGTTCATGCAGTTGATAGGCATGATGGCCTCCTGCAGCTTCATAGTCCCGCACGCGCGAATACACATGCGTCCGCTTCAGGAGTGCTTAGCACGTCAGTGGAATCGGGCTCAGGGACAATTGAAAGACCTAGTGTTGGTGACCGGTCGCGCATACAACTCTCTGCAATTGGTGGAACCCACAAAACCTTTGCAGGGGCCGACCGTTCCAGGAGCATATACCACAGATCATTCTGACAACGGACGCTTCTCTCCATGGATGGGGAGCTCATGTACTCCACTACACAGTGCAGGGACTATGGACGGTACAGCAAAGGAAGATGCACATCAACCTTCTGGAACTGATGTCAATCTTCATGGCAATGAAGGCTTTCAAGGTACACTTGTGCAACAAAGTGGTGTTGATCCGGACGGACAACATGACGGCCATGTACTACATACAGAAGCAGGGAGGTACACACTCTCCACAGTTGTCTCATCTAGCTCAGAGCATGTGGAAGTGGGCCATTCAGAGAAACGTCTTCCTCATGGCAGAACACCTCCCAGGCAAGGACAATCAGATGGCGGACCTGTTCAGCAGGCACAGCCACCAAATGCACGAGTGGGAGATACATTCATCAGTACTCCACCCGTACTTCCAGCAGTGGGGTCATCCAGAGATAGACCTATTCGCCACAAAGGAAAACGCAAAATGCCAAAGCTTTGCCGCCCGGTTCTCACATTCACAGTCGCAGGGAAATGCGATATGGATGAACTGGTCTGGAAAATTTGCGTACGCTTTTCCACCAGCACCTCTAATACCGCTAGTGGCACGCAAACTGAGGCAACACTCGATGACTCTCATCCTGGTTGCTCCAACGTGGGCACGCCAACCATGGTACACCACGTTTCTAGAACTCTCCGTGGTACCGCATCAAAGACTGAACCTCACACCCAGACTCTTGACGCAGAGCCATGGCGACATTCAGCATCCAGATCCGCAACAGCTCAACCTGGCGATCTGGCTCCTGAAGTCTTAGAATTTGGCTACCTCAACCTGCCTCCTGACTGTACGGATATCATAAAGGAGGCCCACAACTAGAGCATGCTATGCAGCCAAGTGGAAGCGTTTCGTCATTTATTGTTCCAATAATGACATTAATCCGCTAGATGCATCTACTCAAAACATCATCTGTTATCTATTACATCTATACAAATGCAATCTGGCCTACGCTTCCATTCGTATACATTTATCCGCAATGGCAGCTTATCTCCAAAATAGGCGGCATCTCTCGCTTTTCAGAGTGCCTGCCATCAAAGCTTTTCTGGAAGGACTCAAACGAGTTATTCCGCCCAGGCACCCACCAGCACCTGTATGGAACCTAAATTTGGTCCTTACCAGACTGATGGGTCCACCTTTTGAGCCTCTCCACTCATGCGAAATACAATTCTTAACATGGAAAGTAGCTTTCCTTATAGCAATCTCATCGCTAAGACGCGTTAGTGAACTTCAAGCACTAACTATCCAGGAGCCTTTCATACAAATTCACTCCAACAGGGTAGTACTACGCACTAACCCTAAGTTTCTGCCTAAGGTGGTTTCACAGTTCCATATGAATCAAACAATAGAACTTCCAGTGTTCTTCCAAAACCCAGAATCAGTGGCAGAAAGAATGCTCCACACACTAGATGTAGAAAGAGCTCTCATGTACTACATTGATAGAACAAAAGACTTCAGAAAAACCAAACAACTGTTTGTTGCCTTCTCACCGCAACACAAAGGCAACCCCATTTCTAAAGCAGGTATAGCCAGATGGATCGTTAAGTGCATCCAAATTTGCTATCAAAAGGCTAAGCGCACTTTAACGATTCCCCCAAGGGCCCACTCCACACGGAAGTTAGGGGCATCCATGGCTTTCCTGGGGAACACACCCTTTGAAGAAATATGTAAAGCAGCCACTTGGTCTACCGTACACACATTTACTAAACCCTATTGCGTAGCTGTGCACTCCAAACAGCAAGCAGCTGTAGGCCAGGCTGTTCTAAAAACACTTTTTTAGACTGCTGCAGCTGGCACGGGCAGCCGCCGCTAATGGAGGGACTGCTATGTATTCCATGCACAGATATGAATTCAGCAGCACACATGCCTCGAACCGAATATGCTACTTACCAGTATGCATCGGTTCTTGGCATGTAGGGCTGCTGACATTCACATCGCCCGCCCTCCTCCCCGGCGCCTGTAGCGGCTGCAGCACTCAGAATTACTCTTAGCATGGTCATCACTTACTGTACTACACTCCATCTCTGCCACAATGGCGAAAAACAATCTGAGGATGGAGAGGATGCCCATGCGCACTGTAGTCCAGGGGAGGAGCCACCTATCTTGTGATACTTCGAAGACTCTTCCATGACAACAATGTGCAATCATCCGGACCCAACACTAGGCGGCGATCTATGCATAGATGTGAATGTCAGCAGCCCTACATGCCAAGAACAGATGCATACTGGTAAGTAGCATATTCGTTATCTATATCAGATGCCAAGTTGAGATGAAAAATTACCTGTTCATTTATGAAAGGCTATATAATCGCTACCTGCTTAGCAAGAAGTCAGTGCGCTAAATAGTCTGTTGAATCAATTATAAGAGATTAAAAAGAGATCATTTAGCAGACGAAAGACCGTGTCAAAGCATGAGCAAATGTGATTCCTAAATAATTGTATTGAGATACTGTTGACATTTTTTTCTAACCATTCAAAACCATGAGGGGTAGCCCCTTTTCATTTCCGATCCTCTGAACATTGGTCAAACGGCTGAACTTTAAATATTGGGCTGGACAATCTAGTTTAATCTGGAGACAACTTTGATCTGCCCACGATCACTAGATTGCATACAATAGTACATTGGCATGAGACAACCCAGCCTTCTGTGGACAACCGAACTGTGTGAGTAAGAGCGATGGCCATTGCAAAGACTCCCTAATCACTCTAAACCCCCTCAAACTGCCTGGTTCTCTCCTCAGTTGCGAGTACAGAAACAACTCTGTAGGAAATATGAGAGACGTTGGCACACTACCCACGAAGAGAGAGATAAAGATCAGTTTATGGCCACCCTGTCCAGCTACCATAAAAATATAACCAGCATTGAAAAAGCAATAGGTCTCACCTTTGATTAAGTTAAAGCCATTTGCTTTGCTAATGGTATTGTATAGCAAAGCAAATGGCTTTAACTTAATGAAAGGCAGACCTATTGCATTTTTAATGCTTGTTACTGATGGGAGACATCCGAAATGGACTGTGATGTCAAAGGGGTTACCATGATTCTTGTCAATACTTCTCAAGCTGTGAATTGCAAATAGTGGTGGCAGTAACATCTTTTGATGTGTGTTCATGCATTCACACTCTTCTACATCTACCTCTGTGAAGTGATGTCCTACAGGCTCCCATTACGTACATTTTCTGCAGTCTCCCATAATTGGGACGTGCCTGGAGGTACCCTGTGTGTATATATGATTTAACATGGGTACCTGAATTAGCTATATGGAGTCCATTGGACTGCGTATGTGATTGCCTTTTAGTGTCCAACACTGCCAGTGTCTTTCTCGGACATTGGGGCTTGCACATACACATCAACTGTATCTGATTTCTCTGGCATTAGTTTTCACTGTGGGTGGAGGAAAGTAGTAGGCAGATACATTTTGATGTTGCTACAGTGAAGGACATGCATTTGCAACAAATTCAAGTGGCGCACATCACCTTACTGGTCGTGTGTTATCTGGGGAAGATGAGCACTTCGCTCTCTCACATTTTTAGTGGTCCCGGAAACCACAGAGCAGCGCTTCTCCACAAGCTTGGAAAGAAAAGATCTTTAATGAAGAGCGGGTCTGTTTTTGAGTCTCCACACTATTTTCTGGGCTGTTGAAGTCCTGAAAGACTTGGAGACCCAGTGCTGGAAACTGTAGAGAAAAAGGAAAACAATTGGTTACCTCTTATGTTATCCTTAAAATGTTATGTATTTTCCCATTTAAAATTATGCTGATGTGTAAAAAAAATTAATGTAGAAAAACTTTCATGTGCATCTTTTCCTCCCTACATTAATACGCAGAAAATATTTGTCTTGATCTGTGAAATACTTACCAGTGACATTTAACTAATAGAAATTTGACAGAAAACTGTTAAACATGTCAATTTATGCCAGAAAGTGTTCCTAGTTTTTTGCCTTCTGGTGCTCTGAGGACTGCACAGGCCAGCAATGCAAAATGAAACTTTTCAACCCTATTTTGAAAAACTTAACAGAATTTTTAATTTTCCCAAAATATTCAAGGCCTGAGCAAATAAACCTCATGGACTGTTCTGAAGGGAGATGCACTTTTCCCAAATATTATCAGGCTTGAGTTAGAATAGTAAACTCAAGGATGCTGCTTCAATAAATCTTGGTCTGGCTTCAAGAATTCAAACTGACATGAGCAGTATAAACGTTGTGTATTGTTAGTTTTTGTAGTGCTGTGGTCAGCATTGTATGTTTTACTTGGATTATGATTTATGAGACTGGGAATGTTATTTGGAGTGCAGCAGTCATGTTTTTCAGTAAGACCAATTTAATTGCTGTTTTCTGTCATAAATAGTTTTTTGTTTTTTTTCTTTGTTCCCAAATCGTGATTTTTTTTAAATTGCCTCCTAAATTAACAGTATAATAAGATAATACCCTCGGACATTCCATATAAATTGTCCTCAACCAGAATTTGTTTTTGCATTCCTGTCTGAGGTATTGTGGTTATCGTTTGTGTAGCACCAGCAAAGTAAACCATTGGATGCTTTCCTGGTGAATGGTAAAAAACTTTTATTATTTATTTTGCAGAGAAAAGAAGATAAAAAAACCTGAAAAACTTAGAGTACGCAGTGGAAGCCGAACTCCACCTAGTCCTCCTCCATTCAGAGGTCGAAATTCTGCAATGGATGCACAGGAAGCATTGGCACGAAGGTAATAGATTTGCATACATTGAAGTCTTCAGTCCACGGGAGGGGCAGATTTTGTTCATCTGTTAAACATGCCATTCGATTTCTTAGCTGGAATGTGGTGGTGGTTAAGGCTAAAGCAGGGTTGCAGGGGTGGCTGGACTTCATTAAGCGCTATGAAATTGTCGTGGCCGTAAAAGATGTATTGTGGGATGGATTTGTGAGTTTCATGCAACATGCATACCCTCACCTTATGGGTGCGCAAAGCTGGACCTTAGCCTAGTTCAGGGTTATTTTAGACTGCGTACTCGCTCGCATACATGCTGGTAGTGGGTTATACCAAGCTTTTTGGTCTAAAATGGTGCACAGATTTTGGGACTTTAATGTTTTTTCTGCCGACAATAATGAAAATGACCACTCACTCTTTTCTTTTATTAATGCTGTATAACAGTCCACTGCTTAAAGGGGGATGTTTTAACCGGTTAGCGGGCAATTTTACTTATTAGTTTGGTGATAATTTGTATTTATCTGAGTTCTACCCCTATGATGTGACCCGTAACTTTAAATGCTTTCCAGAATTGATGCCAGGGGCTCAAAGCTTTTTTTCGTTGATGGCCAACCATGATGCATGTAAAAACGCCCTTGAGCCTTTTGATTGCAGAGCGTCTAAGCTAGCTAAATTCACTGGCAGAGACCAATGCTTCATAATTGATACTTTGTTTCAAGAAACGTATGCAATCTTATTGATGCCCCTATTTTTTTTTTTTTTAGTAATCCTAATCCTCTCTTCCTTTCATTAAATATTTCTATGAAAGCTAAACAGGGGCAGTTGCGGGCCACTCTTTCTCAACTGTTAATGACAGCTTGAGTAGGCAGGTTTGGGGAAAAAAGCCACATTCTCGCAAGTTTTGTACACGTTTGTAGCAAGTAATCTGAGCAAAATCATAAACTGCCCATCCAGGGGGGTAGGAAGAGAGACTGTGGTTGCTTCTTTTGTATCCTTGGAAAACCCTGAAAAAGATTCTTGTGAGAAAGGTTCAGCCTATTGAACCAGGGGCTGTGCCTTGGTTTTATAAAACATGTAGGTTGGTGTAGGAAAGTGGGTTTCTGTTGCAGTAACTTTGAGAGAGTGCCCTCTTTCTTGCATGGTATGTCCCCACTTTTTGCTGAATTGCTGATGTGCTTTTACTGAGTGTGCCCTGGGCTAAACCCAATTTGCATCTCTGGCCACAGGTCGGACCCTGGTAAATGGTACCCTAGATACCCAGGGCACTGTGACCAAGGAAGGCCCTAAGGGCTGCAGCCCTTATTGTGCCACCCTTAGAGGCCCTGTTCCCAGACACACACGCACACTCTGCCTTGACAGGCTGCGTGTCTTGGTGCAGAACTAAACAAATAGTCGACTTGGCACACATCCCTGTGTGCCATGCCCACAGAACTGTACCCTGGCATACATCAGTCCCCCCTCTAGCTTGGTGCCCTATGCCAGTGGTGAGGGTACAGGTGCATGAGCCCAGGACCCCTACATTACCCTTGGCCATTCCTGGGCACTGTAAGTGGTGTGCTGCCATTAAAAGTATATGGTGCTGGGTGCCAACGGATAGTGGCGGGCTGGCCGCTCCCTGTTTTGAGCATTATGTGGCGGCGCAGCTCCAATGGATCGCCCGCTGGCCGGCAGACAGAGGTAGGGAAGACACCGCCTCAGTGGAGCCACCGTATTCGCTAGAGCGAATCACCTATCTTTTTCACCCACTGGCGGCACCTACGAGACCCGCCCCGCTGCTGCTGGCAGTAGCATACAAGTGCTCTCGCAGAGCCCTCTTCATTACCCGGAGAGTAATTACATATGCGCTTGCGTTGCCCCTGGAGGCTTTCCTGGGCGGTGACGGAGTCCTTACGCAGCCCATGTTAGACCGTTGGAAAGAGGCGGACATACAGACACTGGGAGACCTCTTTCGAGACTGTGCACTGGTACCGTATGAGACACTGGTTGCGGAAGACGGGCTTCCCCCTGGGGGGTTCCTGCTGTACCGATCCCTAGTGGCAAAGATGACGGCCGAATTGGGAGAAATGACATCGGAGCCTGCATCACATTTAACCATACAATACCTGCACGTCATGGGGAGGGGTAAGCATTTGTTACGTTGGTTTGCGGGGTCGATGAGGGTCCATACAGGGGCTAGTTTGACCTCCCTCAGGGCTAAATGGGAGCAGGACATTGTCCGTCAAGGAATGGGACAGAATACTCAAAAGCCCAGTGCGCATCCCCAGAAACCTGCGCTTCCGCCAAATACAACTTTGTTGTTCACAGGGCCTACCTCACACCTGCGCTCATAAATAGATATTTCCACCGTGCGGACGCGTCCTGCCCCAGGTGCGGGGAACTAGATGCGGGACTCCTTCACCTCCTATGGAGCTGTCCCAGGTTGGACTCCTACTGGAGTGCAATCGGCGAGCTGCTCCGCAGATGCACTGGACGTACTATACCCCTGGAGTGACCGGAATATATATTGCATCAATTTGAGACCACCCAAGGACAAGGCGTCCTCTTGCTTCTTAGAGCTGGGGTTGGTGGTGGCTACGCGCCTCCTCACGAGGCGCTGGAAGGCGAGCGACCCGCCAAGTGTGCGGGCGTGGACCTCTTCCCTTCAGGCGTTGGCCCGGGCGGAGTGGACGGCCATACGCAGGGAAGAAACGGTGGGCCTCCGGAAGGAACTCATGGCGGAGCTCTGGGAGTGCATGCTTGGTGTCTTACAGCAGGCTGGGGGGGCGCAGGAGATGCGGAGGATTGAGTGGTGTCATCAGAAGGTTGGGGTATGCTGTGGGATGAACTCCAGTTAGATTATTCACTTGAATAACGCCCATGATTGCTGGGGACACGTGGGCTCCAGGTGTGTAGTTTAGCTGTGATCAAAGAATGAGCGCGTGCGGGGGGGTGGGGGGGGGGCATGTAGGCACGGGTGTTTTTACTTCAGCTGCACTTGTTTCGCTCTTTTCTTTCACTGTTTGGTTTCAACTGTTATCAGGGGTGTGGAATTGAATTTAATATCAGGTTGTACATGGGACATGTAGCTTCATGAATCTGCTTGCCTTGTATCAAAATCCACTTGTCCCTTTGGTGCCATATGGTGCACCGTCATATAATGTCAGCAGTCTCATTATAAAAGAGCTCGGACAATAGCCACTCTGGTTATGTCAGGCTCATAGTATAGACGGATTTGAATACTAGCAAATCCCTTATGTTCGTGGCATGTGGGCTGCTGAATTCATATCTGTGCATAGATCGCCGCCTAGTGTTTTGTCCGGATGATTGCACATTGTTGTCCTGGAAGAGTCTTCGAAGTATCACAAGATAGGTGGCTCCTCCCTTGGACTACAGTGCGCATGGGAATCCTCTCCATCCCCAGATTGTTTTTCTCCGCCATTGGGTTCGGATGTACTTTCCTACTCTCCAAGTTCGGAATCAAGAAAAACTTTTCAAAAGGCCTTCGGATCCGTCGGTATTGTTCAGCGCTCGGTACCGATGCACTTTTGAACGTTCGTTGCACTACAGTCGTCGAATCGGGCCGTGACAACACGTGGACCGACCGTCGATGGAACGGAGTGCAACTCAAAGTTCCCGCACACAGACAAGCATCCAGTGTGCAACAAATGCCTATCTCCAGAACACAATGAAGATAGTTGCCTAGCCTGTGCCCAGTTCCGATCGAAAAAAACTATCCGGAATCGACAGGCGGCGAGAAATGCAAAGGTCGGTGCCAGCACCCGAGACCATCTAAGACGATGACGGTGATCTAGCAAGCGCCGAGGACTCGGATCACGACGATCAACAATACTCGGAGCAGGACTCCGAATATTACCTCGAGGAAGGAGAACTAATCGTCGATCTTGAATATGATCAAGACATCGTAGCGGTCGAAGACGACTCCGATGACGACGAGGGGCGAACCGTGAGTACACCGCCCCATGTAGACACTACACCAATATCAGGGACTCGGGTCGAGGCATCGCCAGCAGCCCTTAGCCGAGATCAACAAACTCGTTCTACAGCCCCGCCATACCGCCCGGCTAAGAACACACAAAAAGAGCCCTCAGTGACACGATATACGACACCGGTTCCATCGAAACCGAAACTCGTCGACAATACAGTCTTCGGACGGACCTAATTACGTCTAACTGAAGGTGACTAAGCCGAAGGGCGTCGACCCAAAGGCCACAGTACCGATACAACCTTCGAAGCCAAAGACCATCGAGTCGACATCGAAGACCAAAGCTGTCGAGTCGAAGTCGAAAGCCGTCGAGTCAACCTCGAGGCCGAAACGCGCCGAATCGACAAAAAGCACGTCGAATCCAGCAAACCAGCCTCCGGTATCGACAAGGGGAAAAAAAAAACGGTCGACGAAAGCACTAGGCCGGCGCACAAGACTACCGTCGAGCCGAAACCGAAGGTGGACCAAAGTAAATCGGTCGAGTCGAAGCGCATCGAGCCGAAAAATGGCATCGACCCAAAACTGCAGGCTACAAAAACACCTAAAGACACTGTCGAACCGACAAAACAGCTCGGTCCGAAAAAGATGGTGAAGCCAGCCAAAGAAGTTGAACCGACAAAACCTGTCGAAAAACATCATAAACCAGTCCAACCACCAAAACCGGTCGAAACAGCAAAAAGCGTCGACCTGAAAAAGCCAAGGACTGTGGAAGAGGATCTTGTTCATCCAGATCCCTCCACAGAAGACCAGTCAAAACTGCTGGTAAAGTGACTGTGTACACCAAAAAGAAAAGACCTCTGCCAACTGAAAACTTTTCTACAATTCCCCTAAAGAAGAAGAGACTGTGCTACCTCTCCTATATTCTTTGAACCTATCAGTACAGCTATGCCTCATACCCCATATGCCCCTGCACGCTCTGACTACAACCCAGACGAAGATCAGGACGCAGATCTAGGGTTTGGTTATCCACAAAACCCACTTGCAGACCCTCACTCACAGCCATGGGGTCGGGGAGGGGAACCAGACAATGAGGGGATTCTGCCCATTACAGACCCTGCAGTGTACCCCACTAAGCCTTCTCCTACAGAAGACACAGTAGCCTTTAATTCACTACTGGATAGAGCAGCAACCTTCCATAATGTAGAGATGCACTCTGATGCTATTGAGGAAGACTTCCTCTTCGATACATTAACATCTGAGAGACATGTTAAAACACTCCCAATGCTAAAAGGCGTATTAAAACATGCAAGTGACATTTTTAAGGAACCGGCTAGAGCACTGGTCATAAACCCTAGGATTGAAAAAAAGTATAGGGCTGCTCCTATAGACCCTACATATATCAAGGGGCAGCTACCCCTAGACTCCCTAGTGGTATCCAATGCACGTAAGCGTGCCAATTCCCAGACTACTGGAGAGGCTGCTCCTCCAGACAAGGAGTCAAAAATCTTTGAGGCATCCGGCAAGAGAGTAGCAGCTCAAGCAGCAAACTCATGGAGAATAGCCAACACACAGGCCTTGCTGGCCAGATATGACAGGGCGCACTACGACAGCGTGGAAGACATTCTCCAACACTTACCTGATCCTTACAAACAGCAGGCAGATGAACTCATACAAGAAGGAAAGCTCATCACCAAGGTCTCAATTAAATGTGCCCTTGACGCGGCAGACACAGCTGCCAGATCCATCAATACAAGCGTGCTGCTCCGGCGCCACGCATGGCTTCGCATATCGGGCTTTAAAAATGAAGTCCAATCCACAATCCTTAATCAGCCCATCAACCCTGACTTTTTGTTTGGTCCAGCAGTTGACTCCATTCTGGACAAAATGAAAAAAGATGCTGAAACTGCGAAGTCTATGGGAGCTCTCCAGTCCCAACAACACCGGGGCTCCTTTCGTCACTCCGATTATAGAGGAGGAGCGTGTAAAAATACATCACAGCAATCCTCCAACTATAAGAGTAACACACAATCCACATACAACAAAAACACCAACAAGGGTGGATACAGAGGAAACCACACCAAGGGAAGAGGTCGTGGAGGCAACGCAAATAGATCCTCCACTAACACCAAGCAGTGACTTCTTACCACTACCCCCAGACCACATACCACCAGTCGGGGGGGAAGAATACAACAATTTCTGCCAGGCTGGTTAAATATCACAACAGACAAGTGGGTCAGGCAAATTATCCAACATGGCTATTGCCTCGAACTCACTTCACCTCCACCCAACATACCACCCGTGCACCGTCCAATGTCACAGGAACATATTACGCTGGTACAGCAAGAGGTCCTCAGTATGCTGCAAAAGGGGGCCATAGAACCAGTCCCACTACAACATCAGGGAACAGGAGTATACTCTTTATACTTCCTTATTCCGAAAAAGGACGGGTCTCTCAGGCCAATATTGGACCTCAGGCCCCTCAACCTGTACATTCTGTCGGAGCATTTCCACATGCTCACTCTCCAGCAAGTCTTACCACTGCTTCGCCAGGGAGACGTCTTAGCAACCTTAGACCTAAAGGACGCATACTTTCATATCCCAATACAGCCTGCTCACAAAGTATTTAAGGTTTACCATTCAGGGACAACACTACCAGTTCAAAGTCCTACCATTTGGTGTCCCAACAGCTCCAAGAGTGTTCACCAAATGCCTAGCTACAGTGGCAGCACATCTCAGACGGCAACACATCCATGTGTACCCCTATCTGGACGATTGGCTAATACACGCGCCAACAGCCCAGCAATGTGCCAACCACATGTCAAAGACCATACATCTCCTGCACAGTTTAGGATTCTCACTAAACTACCCAAAATCACAACTCCAACCCTCCCACGTCCAACAATACCTGGGAGCAACAATAGATACACTGGCAGCAAAAGCATATCCCAACACAGCACGAATCAAGGGAATGCAAACGTTGATACAAAAATTCAGACCCCAACACTCACTACCAGCTCGAGTGTTTATGCAGCTAATAGGCATGATGGCCTTGTGCATATTCATAGTCCCTCATGCCAGACTACATATGCGTCCGCTCCAAGAATGCCTAGCAAGGCAGTGGAACCAGGCTCACGGGCAATTAAAGGACCTAGTGTTGGTGACCAGTCAGGCACACAACTCTCTGCATTGGCGGAATACACAAAACCTTTGCAAGGGACGACTGTTCCAAGAGCCTGTCCCACAAGTAGTGTTAACCTCGGACTCATCCCTCATGGGATGGGGAGCCCATGTCCTACACTACACAGTACAGGGACTCTGGACTGTACAACAAAAAAAGATGCACATCAACCTTCTGGAGTTGATTGCAGTCTTTCTTGCCCTAAAGGCTTTCAAAACACACTTATGCAACAAAGCTGTGTTGATCCGGACGGACAACATGACAGCTATGTATTACATTCAAAAACAAGGAGGGACACACTCACCACAGCTGTCGCACCTAGCTCAAGCAATGTGGAAATGGGCCATTCAGAGGAACATGTTTCTCATGGCACAACACCTCCCTAGCAAGGACAATCAGGTAGCCACCTGCTCAGCAGGCACAGCCAACAAATCCACGAGTGGGAAATTCACCCCAAAGTGCTCCAACCATTCTTCCGGAAGTGGGGACACCCGGAAATAGACTTATTTGCCACAAGCGAAAACGCAAAACGCCAGTACTTTGCCGCCAGGTTCCTGTGAGAAGTTGGCCTGATATGCAGTGCTCACTATTCTAGTGATCACTATATATCAGTCCAGACAACCCTTATTGATTGGTTGTAAGTCAACCTTCTAGACCAGCTATCCTAGTAGCATGGATACGAGCAGTCTAAGGCTAAGACTCTAGAGGGCGTGTTAAGCCAGCTGTTTTACCATCACATATACCCCTTGAACACCAAGTGAAAGGACACCACACAAGTTGTTATGAAAATAAATGTATATTTATTTCTAACAAGACTACCCTGGCTCTTTATGAGACAGGGAGCTAAGCACACAACAAAACTCTTATAAAAATACTTAAAGTCGCACAATTTACACAAATGCCAGAGGGGCACGAAAAACCATATACACAAGAAGTGGAATGCGAAATTACTAGCAGGTAAGTACTATTCTCATAGGCTTTAGAATCGCTAGGACTGGACTACTGAACCTTTAGATTACTAGCAGGAGTCCTAGGGACGTCGTGTGCAGAGTGGGAACTCTCACGCGTAAGGCGGGAAAAAGTCTATGGAGGCTAGCAATTGCAAAGTTACTGTTCTCGGGCGAACCCGACTAGGTGGGTCGAAAACAAGAGTGGATCCGAACACTTACAGTGTTGGACTATGCTGGAGCACCGGAGTACTCGGTTTACCTAGCCCAGGGGCTGCGGCTGCATAGGGTTCAAGTTGCGTCGGAAACCCTCGTTGAAGAACCAGGAGCCTGAAGAAAGAAGTTGCTGGCAGGCGGCCAGTGAAGAAGTTCGTGGTGATCCAAGCCTGGATCAGGGAAGGAGAAGACCTGTAAGCAGAGGGGACCAAGTTCTGAATCACTAGCCAGTGATTTAGGTGGGCACCAGGATGGCACCGGACGAAGTCACCTCGACCAGGTGAGTGGGCGCTGCTGGGCTCTGCAGTCTCTCGGACCAGGAGGCGTTGTCGGCGACCAGGATGGAGGTGCGAGCTGTCCCACGAAGGTAACTGCTGTCGACGTTGCTGGACCCAGGATTGGGGCAACAAGTCTTGGCAATAGCAAGCCCACGCGGTGGACTCAAAATGGCGTCTGGAGTGGACCAGGAGGGTCCGGGGTGCTCCTCTGTTGGAGGGGAGCAAGGGCCAGTCTGGAGCAACCAGACCAGCGGTGCTTGTCGTCGTGAAGCGTCGAAAGAGGGCCACTAGCCAACGGGCAAGCGACCTGGACAACGCGGTGAGCAGCAAAGAGCAGAAGGGCCCCACGCAGATCTCGTGGATGCAAGGGGGCTGTACTTCGGTGCTGGAGCTGCTCAGGGTCGTGCTGGACAAGCGTCGTGCAGTTCTGAAGATGGCCGGTCCCTCGAGGTCTCGTCACACCCACGAATCTCAGCGTAACTGACGATGTAGGTAGAGGTCAGAGGTGCCAGGGAAGCCGGTTCTCGTCGTGCTGGAGCAGTCTTGATCCGGAGGAGAGACTTGCAACAAAACGCGATGCTTGCTTGGTGCCTGCTGCTGCAGGGTGACTACTCCTTAGTCACAAGGGAGAAATCTTGAGAAGAGTCTGGAGTTCCTTTTCGTAGAAAGTAGTTTCAGGATTCAAAGATGATCTAGTTTGGAAGGGGGCCTGCTCCTACCTTTATCCTGCAAAAGGGGGCTGGCACGCGAATAAGTCCTGCCCTATGGGTGGGACTAGGAGGGGGGTGGTTACACCCCTCTCCCCAGCCGGACTTTCCCCAGCTCAGGGGCTGGTGTGCCCCTGGAACTGGTTCAGACCGGCCTATGCATAGTGAGCACCGGGGTGCCACTTGCAGTCACCTTCCTCTAAAGCCCTGCCTACCTAGGATACACAAAATCCTGTCTGGGACGGTGCTGGCACCGCCCCTGACAGGAAACCCTTTGTCCTTGCCTCCTGCGCTGGGAGGACTCCCAGCAACAGGAGGGCAGACTTGTGTCTCGGTGGCAGCATCCATTTTGTGGAGCTAAGGCTCTGTCTGACTTTAACCGGGGTTACAGGTTACCAACATGTCGTGTCCCTCTAGAAGGGTGGAATGCTAACCCCGTCGCCAGAATTGGCGAGGGGTTAGTATTCCAATTCGTATTACACCTTACTCGACATGTTTTGATAAAGCGATACCAGAGTTGGCATATAACCGCGAGGATTATAATGCACTTAAGAGTATATGGTATGCGTTATCATGGAACAGCTATTAGGACTTGGTTCCGCAAGCTGCAAACGGGCTCAGCTCATGCCAGAGCACCATTTCACATTATTCCAAGCACTCTGCCTTCAGGATTGTTAAGGCCTGCCACAGGAGTGACTGATAGGAATATATGTGTCCATTTTAGGGTTAGATATAGGAATACTATATCTAAAGCAAAGGGTGATTACACCACTTTGCCCCAGCTGTCAAGCAGCCAGTTGTGTCAGATTTGGATGGCCAGCCAGGGGTGGCATAATACATGCTGCAGCCCCTGGTAGGCCCTGGGTACACCTATGCCCTGGGTACCTAAGGTACACTGTACAGGGACTGATAAGGTGACTCAGTATCCAATTAGATATGTACCTAAGGTACATGGAATCCATTTTACAGAGAGAGCAGTAGGCCTGGGGTCCTGAATAGCAGGGCCCCAGGTCAACTAAGTCAGAAAACCAGCAAAACCCCAGGCAAAAAGTTGGGGGTAACCATAGTCAGGGATCTACCTTCCTACAGTTCCCACATCCGCAATCGCAGGGAAATGCGATATGGATGAACTGGTCAGGCAAATTTGCGTACGCTTTTCCCCCAGCTCCATTAATACCGCTAGTGGCACGCAGAATGCGCCAACATTCCCTGACACTAATCCTGGTTGCTCCCACATGGGCGAGGAAACCATGGTACACAACGTTCCTAGAACTGTCAGTGGTGCCTCATCAAAGACTGCGACTCACACCCAGTTTTCTAACTCAGAACCATGGCGAAATCCAACACCCAGACCCGCAACAGCTGAACCTAGCGATCTGCCTCCTCAAGTCCTAGAGTTTGGATATCTCAACTTGCCTCCAGACTGCATGAATATTATCAAAGAGGCAAGAAAACCCACTACCAGAGCATGTTATGCAGCAAAGTGGAAACGTTTCGTCATTTACTGTAATAACAATTACATTAACCCACTTGATGCTTCCACTCAAAACATCATTTGCTATCTCTTGCACCTACAACGTTGCAATTTAGCCTATTCATCCATCAGGATACATTTAGCTGCGTTAGCAGCATATCTGCAAAACAGGCAACACCTTTCACTATTTAGGGTGCCGGCAATTAAAGCGTTTATGGAAGGACTTAAAACGTCATTCCTCCAATGATACCCACCTTCACCAGCCTGGAATCTAAACGTTGTTTTAACCAGACTTATGGGACCACCTTTTGAACCACTACACTCATGCGAAATACAGTTTCTTACTTGGAAGGTGGCTTTTCTTATTGCCATTACTTCGCTTCGAAGAGTTAGCGAGCTGCAAGCCCTAACTATTCAAGAGCCATTCATTCAAGTACATGCAAATAGAGTAGTTCTCAGAACAAACCCTAAATTCATGCCAAAGGTGGTATCCCATTTCCATATAAATCAAACTATAGAACTGCCAGTGTTCTTTCACAACCCACAAACAGTAGCTGAAAGGGCCTTGCATACTCTAGATGTAAGAAGAGCTCTACTATACTATATAGATAAAACTAAGGCATTTCGAAAAACAAAACAGTTGTTTGTTGCTTTCTCACCACAACACAAAGGCAACCCTATTTCAAAGTCAGGTATAGCCAGATGGATCGTTAAGTGCATTCCGATATGCTATTTAAAGGCAAAACGCACCTTAACAGTTCCCCCTAGGGCATATTCCACACGCAAGCTAGGGTTATCCATGGCTTTCCTAGGAAATATTCCTATACACGAAATTTGCAGAGCAGCCACATGGTCAACCACACATACATTTACAAAACACTATTGTGTAGATGTACATTCAAAAACTGCAAGCTGCTGTAGGCCAGGCTGTTCTCAAAACTCTCTTCCAGACTGCTGCAGCTGACACAGGTAGCCACCGCTAGGGGAGACACTGCTATACATTCTATGCACAGATATGAATTCAGCAGCCCACATGCCTCGAACGGAATATGCTACTTACCAGTATGCATCTGTTCTTGGCATGTAGGGCTGCTGACATTCATATCGCCCACCCACCTCCCCGGTGCCTGTCGCAGCTGTAGCATTCACTCTTCGCACGGCCATCTCTTACTGTACTATACTCCATCTCTGCCACAATGGCGAAAAACAATCTGGGGATGGAGAGGATGCCCATGCGCACTGTAGTCCAAGGGAGGAGCCACCTATCTCGTGATACTTCGAAGACTCTTCCAGGACAACAATGTGCAATCATCCGGACCCAACACTAGGCGGCGATCTATGCACAGATATGAATGTCAGCAGCCCTACATGCCAAGAACAGATGCATACTGGTAAGTAGCATATTCCTTTGCATCCTTTCTGCAGGTCTACATACTGGGGTTGGAGGTAGCAGTAAGCAATATTTACAGGGTTAGAATGCTCTTTCGAGTCTATGCAAATCTACAAACTTGCATGTTTTGAGTGCTTTCACCAGCTCTCTTTAATCCTTTCCAATTCTGAGAAAGGTTGGAAATGTACTCCTGACAGTAGTAACATTTCTTTGAGGCCTGGGAAAAATGTGGTTAGAGGAAAAGTAAACTTGTAAACACTCAACAGATTTTCGCAGTTGCAAAACTACACATTCATATTTGCTCATGTGAAAGTGCAATTCACAAAGATTTTCTAGGAGTACGATTCCCTGGCTTACTTAAGGAAATTCATATTAATTCATGAGACGTAAATCTGCATTAATGCAAGGACATACATCATTGTGCACTTTTGTGACTTTCTTTAACAATTGAGCTTTAACCAAGAACTTATGTTTTAATTAAAATGCTATCTCAATGTATTGGCATTCTGCTCCACTATAAGGAGCATATCGGCACAAAAAGTAGTTTTGTTCAGTGCCAGAAACTACTGTGGCAATGTAGGCATTTTGAGAACAAAAACAGCTGGCTGGCTAGGAAGAACGTGCTGGCAAAAATCACGCTGACCTGATAAACCGAGGTAGAGTAAGGAGCATAGTGCAGGCCAAGTGCGTAAGCAGAAAATTAAAATACACCCCACTTTGAACCAAAGTTCTTATGCTACCAAGCAAGTGAAGAAAGCCATTGCAACCCTATCTAGAAAAGCTCTCGTCTGTCCCATCCAAGCATCTAACCATTCATCGTTTAATTCGCCCACTGATATCTACCATTTCACCTTTACATTGTCATCCATTCGTTCTTTCATCCAACAGCCTTTCACCATTTTGTTTTTCCATCCAACCGTCCGCCCACCCATATCTAAACCTACCCAACTATCTCCAAACCTATACATCCATCTATTGCAGCCACCCACCCATCCTTTTTCTCACCCATCCACCCACACTTTCACTCCTTCCATCCTCCCTTTTACACATCCATCCATTTATCCATCCTTCCACCCATCCATCCTTCCACCCATCCATTCTTCCACCCATCCATTCTTCCACTCATCCATCTTCTCTCACTAATCCATCCACTCTTTCCTTCATCACATCTGTCGTCCATCCACCATCCCTGTCACTTATCCATCGTTGCACTCATCCATCCATCCATCTAGCCAGACACACTTACACTCACTCAACCACCCTTTCACCCACACATCCATCCTTATTCACTCACCTGCTCTTTCACATTACTTATCAGCCTTTGTCTGCTGAGTTGTAGACAGAAGAGGCCCATTAAGGACTGCACCCCCACTGTAGCTGCTACAATGGGGGGTTTGTAGTACCCTTCTCCAACCCTATGTTTCCATCTCCAAATCTATCCATCAAACTCATCCATTCCTCCTTCCTTTCATTAATCCCTCCCTCCATCCATCCTTTCACTCACCCATCCTTTCACTCATACATCCCCGCTTTAACCCCATCGTCCTTATTTTCACTCAGATATCCATCCTTATTTTCACTCCGATATCCATCCACATTTGCACTCCTCTTCCATCCATCCTTTCACTCATCCATCCATTCATCCTTTCACCCCATCCATCCTCCTTTCTACTCATATATCCAGCCTCCTTTTCAGCCATCCCACCATAAATCTGTCATTTTGCTCATCCATCTACCCTTTTACTCATCAGCCTTTTCACTCCACTACCCACCCATCAATCTATCCATTCATCCACTTATCCATCCAGTAACCTTTCCACCGAGCCACCCACTTATCCATCCATCCACCTATCCTCCATCCATCCACCTATCCTCCATCCACCTATCCTCCATCCATCCACCCATCCATCTGCTCTTTCTCTCAGCCATCAATCCACCATTTCATTCAGCCATCCATCCTCTCACTCATCCATCCTCGTTCATCCCATCCTTTTATTTACTCTTGCATTAATCCTTCAATCCTTTCACTGCTCCATTCTTATTTATTTATTTATTTTATTTTAAGAGTTTTCTATAGCGCGAACAAGACCCTTAGGTATCAGAGCGCTTTACATTACATGAGGTAGTTATAGACAAGAATTTGTGGATTTTCTCAATGTTAAGAGGTAGGTACATAACGTAGCAATAGATAGACATTATACATTAAATGTTATACAGTAAAATATATACAGGGTATGACACAGTCTGAGATTTTACATTAGTAGTTATACAGAAAATATATACAAGATGTGATATATATTTAAGTCTGGCTAAAATAAGTTGTTTTCAATCCTTTTTCGAGTGTCCTATTGACCTAGGCCCAGTCTATGGAAGGAACTTATTCATTAGGAAGCTCTTCGTTTCCCTCTTAAAGGATGTAGTGTCTGGAATTTTTCTTATGCTCGGCGGAAGTGAATTCCAGATCCTTGGTGCTGCTCCTGAGAAGGCTCTATTGTACGTTTTCTTCTTCTTGAAGATGGCTGGTCTCAGCACCAGCTCCTTTGCACTCCTGGCCGGTCTGTTTCCTCCAGATATTTAAATTTTCTGAGCCAGGTACTTGGGTGTGTTGTGGTGTATCGCTTTGTGGGTTATGCATGCCATTTTTAGCTGGATTCTGGCTTCGTAAGGTAGCCAGTTTAATGCTTTCAGGTGCGGTGATATGTGGTCAAATTTTCTCGATCCGGTTATCAGTCTTGCAGCTGCGTTGAGACATGCCTTTAGAGGTGCTGTTGATATTTTTGGGAGCCCTGCCAGCGTTGTACATCCATATTCAATCCATGAGATGACTAGTGATTGTACTGCCAGTTTGAGATCCGGCTTGGATATGAATGGTTTCATTTTTCTAATGTAGTTCAGGTGATAGCGTGCGCTGTTTGCCATAGCTTTGATGTGGGCTTTCATGTTTAGATTCTCATCAAGTGTGATTCCTAATGATTTCGCTGAGTCAACTAGTGTAGGGGTGCAATTTATCGCTGTGATCATATTGCAACATTCTTTCCCTTCTGTGTTTCTTTGGTGGTGTGATTAGTAGGAATTCTGTTTTTTGTGCATTTAGTTTCAAATGATTGTCAGTTAGCCATTGTAAAGATATTTTTAAGGCTTCGTTCATTCTTTTGACGTCCTCCATGGATGTTATCTTGATGCAAATCTGCGTATCATCCGCATACATGTGATATGATATTTTTGAATTTCGAAGGATTTCTGTGAGAGGTTCAATGTAAAGGTTAAATAGTGATGGAGATGACGTAGAGCCTTGAGGGACTCCAATTGAGTTAGGGCTTGATGTTGAGTGATTGATTGACCACAAATCTTTGCGTTCTATTCTGAAGGAATGATTCAAACCATTTTAGCACCATTTCCTGACAAACCCATCCTGTCATGGAGCCTGTTCAATAATTTCTCATGATTTACCGTATCAAATGCTGATGAAAGGTCTAGGAGGATAAGAAGACAAGTCTGATTAAGGTCTAATGCCTGTAGTGCATCATCGACAATATGAAGGATCGCCGTCTCTGTGCTATGTCCTGTTCTGAATCCTGACTGACAATCGTCTAGTAGCGAGAAGTTAGTGATGTGTTGGCTTAATTGGTTTTGAACACATTTCTCAATTAGTTTGGCAAGAATCGGGATGTTGGTCACTGGGCGAAAGTTATTTGGATCTGCTGGGTCCGCTGAGGGTTTTTTGATGATGGGAACGACTTGACCAGTTTTTAGGCAATCTGGAAGGGTCCCTTGGGATAGGGAGGCGTTTATTATTTTCGTCCATATGGGAATCACAATAGGATTTATTTCTTTGATGCACTTTGATGGGAGTGGATCGTTATAGTGGTTGTTGGGTTTGATGTCTGATAGTGTTTTGGCGACGGTATTTTGGTCAAGTATCTTGAAGTTATCCCATTGCGCCATGTTTTTTGTGATATGGGTGTTATCCGAGGTGATGTTAGCTGTTTGCGGTGTAAGGTTGTCTATACTATCAATATTGTCAGCTTCTTTTCTGAGCTCTCTTTCCAGAGTATTAGCCTTGTTTGTGAAGAAGGATGAGAACTCTTCACAACTTAGTTGAGTTTTTGTCGTTTCTTGGGCCGTTTTGGCCACTTTATTAGATTGCTGTTTTAAAATCTCGAATAGTTTCCGCGGTCTATTTTTGGCATTATCTAGTTCGGATCTACTAAATTCCTTTTTAGAATTTAGGATCTTTTTATTGTATTTGCTCCGGATTCTTCGGAGGGTATTCAGTTCGGGCGTTGTTGGGTGTTGTCTCCATTTTCTTTCCGCCTGTCTGTTTCCGCCTTGCTTCATTCAGTGTTCCACTGAACCATGGATTTTTGATCTTCTCTGTTGTTCTTTTCAGTTTTAGTGGCATTGTGGTATTGACTATGTTCGACACTGTTGTAGTGTAATGATTCGTAAGATCCTCCACTTTCAGCATATTGTTTGGTGGGTTTAGGTTCTTCTCACAACTTTCTATTAGTAATTCCATATTCGGATCTTTGGTATCTCGCATCCATTTCTTGTGTCTGGTAGGTTGTCTGGTTTTGGTATTTTCCATACTATTTATCAGGAAGGTTATGGCATGGTGATCTGACCAGTCGCATGGCTCAATTGCTGTAATTGAGGTATTGTTCGTCTTTGAGATTATCCAGTCTAACGTGGCTCCCTTCACGTGTGTTGGTTGAGTGCATGCTTGGTTAAGGTTTAGCTCCGCTAGGTCTTTAAGAGCATTGACCTGTTTGTCATCATTATCATTCCAGTGTAATGAATATGCTACTTACCAGTATGCATCTGTTCTTGGCATGTAGGGCTGCTAACATTCATATCTTAGCATTAGATCGCCGCCTAGTGTTGGGTCCGGATGATCGCACATTGTTGTCCTGGAAGAGTCTTCGAAGTATCCTGAGATGGGTGGCTCCTCCCCTGGACTACAGTGCGCATGGGCATCGGCTCCATCCCCAGATTGTTTTTCGCCATTGTGGCAGAAGATGGAGTGAAAAGTGTAAAGGATGTCCATGCTAATGATTGAATACAATAGTATATCTGCAGCTGCGACAGGCACCGGGGAGGAGGGTGGGCGATATGAATGTTAGCAGCCCTACATGCCAAGAACAGATGCATACTGGTAAGTAGCATATTCAGTTCGAGGCATGTGGGCTGCTAAATTCATATCTTGGCATAGAATACATAGCAGTCCCTCCATCAGCGGCGGTTGCCCGTGCCAGCTGCAGAAACCTGAAAAAGTGTCTTGAGAACAGCCTGTCCTACAGCAGCTTGCTGTTTGGAATGCACATCAACACAGTAGTGTTTTGTAAAGGTATGTGGTGTAACCCACGTGGCTGCTCTGCAAATATCCTCTAACGGAATGTTCCCTAGGAAAGCCATGGATGCCCCCAATTTGCGTGTGGAGTGCGCCCTTGGGGGTATCGTTAAAGTGCGCTTGGCCTTTTGATAACATATTTGGATGCACTTAACAATCCACCTGGCTATTCCTGCTTTGGAAATAGGGTTGCCTTTGTGTTGTGGTGAGAAGGCAACAAAAAGTTGTTTTGTTTTCCTAAAGTGTTGTGTTCTGTCTATGTAGTACATCAACGCCCTCCGTACGTCTAACGTATGGAGCATTCTCTCCGCCACCGTTTGTGGGTTTTGGAAGAATGCCGGTAAGTCAATAGTTTGGTTGAGATGAAACTGTGACACCACCTTCGGAAGGAATTTGGGGTTAGTACGTAGCACTACCCTGTTTGGATGAATCTGAATGAATGGCTCTTGGATTGTGAGCGCTTGCAGCTCACTAACACGCCTCAGTGACGTAATAGCAATTAGGAAAGCCACCTTCCACGTTAGGAACTGGAGTTCACACGAGTGCAGTGGTTCAAATGGTGGTCCCATCAGCCTGGTGAGGACCACATTGAGGTTCCACACCGGAGCTGGCGGTGTTCTTGGGGGAATGACTCGTTTCAGACCTTCAAGGAAAGCTTTAATGGCAGGCACCCTGAAGACAGAGATGCTGCCTATTCTGAAGATATGCTGCGATGGCGGATAGATGTATCCGAATAGAAGTGAACGCTAGATTGCACTTGTACAGATGTAGCAGATAACAAATGATGTTAGGGATAGATGCATCTAGCGGGTTGATGTCATTGGCTGTACAGTAAATGACAAAACGCTTCCATTTTGCAGCATAGCATGCTCTGGTAGTTGGCTTCCTTGCCTCCTTGATGATGTTCATGCATTCTGGAGGTAGGTTAAGGTATCCGAACTCTAGGACTTCAGGAGCCAGATCGCCAGGTTGAGCTGTTGCGGATCTGGATGCTGAATTTCTCCATGGTTCTGCGTCAAAAGTCTGGGCGTGAGGCGCAGTCTTTGGTGCGGCACCACTGAGAGGTCGAGGAGCGTGGTGTACCATGCTTGGCGCGCCCACGTTGGAGCAACCAGGATGAGAGTCATCGCGTGCTGCCTCAGCTTTCTTGCCACCAGCGGTATCAGAGGGGCTGGCGGAAAAGCGTACGCAAATTTGCCTGACCAGTTCATCCATATCGCATTCCCCTGCGACTGTGGGTGAGGGAACCTGGCGGCAAAGTGTTGGCATTTTGCGTTTTCCTTTGTTGCAAACAGGTCTATCTCCGGATGACCCCACTGCTGGAAGTACGGGTGGAGTACAGATGGGTGTAACTCCCACTCGTGCATTTGATGGCTGTGCCTGCTGAGCAGATCCGCCATCTGATTGTCCTTGCCCGGGAGGTGTTCTGCCATGAGGAAGATGTTCCTCTGAATGGCCCACCGCCACATGCCCTGAGCCAGATGAGACAGCTGTGGCGAGTGGGTGCCCCCCTGCTTTTGAATGTAGTACATCGCGGTCATGTTGTCCGTCCGGACTAACACTACCTTGTTGCACAGATGTACAATGAAGGACTTGAGCGCCATGAAGATTGCCATCAGTTCCAGATAGTTGATGTGCATCTTCTGTTGCTGCGTCGTCCGTAGTCCCTGCACAGTGTAAGTGAGCAGATGAGCTCCCCATCCCTGGAGAGATGCTTCCGTTGTCAGGGTAATCTGTGGCACTGGCTCCTGGAACAGTCGGCCCTTGCAAAGGTTGTGTGGAGTCCACCAATGCAGAGAGTCGTATGCCCGACTGGTAACCAACACTAGCTCTGTTAATTGTCCCTGAGCCTGTGTCCACTGATTTGCTAAGCACTCCTGGAGCGGGCGCATATGTAGCCGTGCGTGAGGGACTATGAAGATGCAGGAGGCCATTATGCCTATCAACTGCATGAACACTCTTGCTGGAAGTGAGTGTTGTGGTCTGAATTTCCGGATTAGAGACTGCATGCTGTCTATCCTGACTTGGTTTGGTTGAGCCACGGCCGTCAGGGTATTGATCGTCGCGCCTAGAAACTGCCGCACATGTGCCGGCTGAAGGTGCGACTTTGGGTATTTATTTTTTTTAAAGTTTTATATAGCGCGAACAAGATCTTTGCAGATATCAGAGCGCTTTACAGAAACAGTAGGTAGGATAAACAAGACTCTTAAATCAATATGAGATTCCGTAGACAGTGAGATGCAAAAAATAGGGTATCAGTCATACAAGAGTATACAGAGTAATAACAATCAAGAAACAATAAAATGGAAGCAGTACAATGTCTAAACGGATAAGATTATAGCACCCCAGAGGGTGAGTAAACACAATGTTGAGAGCAAAGAAGTAGTCAGTAGTGGGTGCGTTGCAGGTTATTGAGGCACTCAAGTCCTTGTGTACAACCCAATAGACAAGTTGGAAATCAATAGTATAGCATCCGTGCAATGAATTAGATCCAGAAGCAGACAAAAAATGGACTGACATAGATAAATATTCATCCAGCCGATAATGTGGGGGCCAAATACTGTCATTGTTCCAGTATCAATAGTGTTCAGGTGTATTTAGCCATAAGGATGGCCTTCACCTCTTTCTTGAAGAGTATAGTGGACGGGATAAGCCTGGTTTCTGGTGGGAGTGCATTCCAGATCCTAGGTGCCATTCCAGAGAAGGAGCGTTTGTATGTTTTTTCCTTCCGGAATCTCCGTGGTTTCAGGAGGAGAGTGTTTGTGCTTCTGTTGGATCTTGAGCCTCCTGATATGGTCAGCTTATGAGAGAGGTAGTTGGGTGCCTTGTGGTGTACGGCCGAGTGTGTCATACAGGCAATTTTCAACTGAATTCTGGCTTCAATAGGCAGCCAGTTCAGGGTTTTTAAGTCAGGGGATATATGCGAGTGTTTTCTTGAGCCGCGTTAAGGGAGGCTCTTAGGGGAGCCGTTGTTGTCAGGGGGAGCCTGCTGAGAGCCACAATTCCGTAGTCTATGCGAGGAATGACTAAGGCTTGTACCACAGTTTGGAAGTCCTTGGGTGGTAGGAAGGGTTTGAGTTTTCTCAGCGTGTTGATTTGGAAGTTGGCTCCTTTAGTTGCTATGGTAATATGCTGCTGCATGTCGAGATTGCAGTCCAGTGTGATGCCAAGGGATTTCGCTGAGTCCACGATGGTGGGTTGGACATTGAGTGCGGTTAGATGATTGAGCCAGGTTTGGGTGATGGCCTTTTTCGCAGGAGGAGAGATCAGAAGGAACTCAGTTTTCAGAGCATTTAGTTTGAGGTGATTGTCGGCCAGCCAAGCTTGGGTGTTTCTTAGTGTGGCATTCAACAGTTTGATGTCTTCAGGGGATTGAAGCTTGAGGTAGAGCTGAGTGTCATCGGCGTACATATGGAAATGTACCTTAGAAGATTGAAGCAAGGTGGTGAGTGGTTACATGACGAGGTTGAACAATGTGGGGGATAGGGAGGAACCTTGCGGGACGCCCAGTGTTACTGGCACAGGCGAGGACAGTGCGTTGTTGATCTTGAACCTCTGCGAACGGTTGTGCAGAAAGGACGTGAACCATTTGAGAACCGTCCCGGATATGCCCATTCTGGTATTTAGGAGCTCCAGTAGATTCTCGTGTTTGACCGTATCAAATGCTGAAGAGAGGTCAAGAAGGATGAGGAGGCAAGACTCATTGTGATCAAGGATTTGGAGGGCATCATCTATTATGTGTGTCATGGCCGTTTCCGTGCTATGCTTTGCTCTGAATCCGGATTGGTGGGAGTTGAGGAGGTCAAACTGCTCAATGTGTTTTGTCAGTTGGAGTTGTACGCATTTTTCTAACAGTTTTGCTAGAGTGGTGATATTGGTGATAGGACGATAGTTGTTTAGGTCGGCCGGGTCAGCTGTGGGTTTCTTGAGTATAGGCGTGACTTGCCCAATCTTGAGGGAATCTGGGATGAGCCCTTGTTGCAGGGAACAGTTGATGATTTTAGTCCAGAGTGGGAGGAACAGGGGGGTGAGGACTTTAACAGCATTGGCAGGTAGGGGGTCTGTGTGATGATTGGCGGGTTTCAAGGTGACCAGCAGCTTGTGAATTGATTCTTCGGAATAGGTGTCGAAGGACGTCCATGAAGCGTTGTTTTTAGCATGAGTGTTAGTTATGCATATGGAGCCGGCGAATCGACTTACATCCTTGATGAGATCGCTTCTTATAGTGTTGTTCTTTTGCTTGAAGAAAGCAGAGAAGTCTTCGCAACTTGGGATAGCCTTTGTTAAGTTGTTGGGTTGTGGAGGTTGCGTTTTGGTTTGGGTTTTGACTAACTCGAACAGTTTTTTTGGTCGGTTTTTAGCTTGATCCAGCTGTTGGCTAAAGAATATTGCTTTCGAGCGTTTGATTTTTCTGAAGTAAGCGTTTCTCTTATTCTTAAGCGTTCTAAGGTTCAGTGCTGAGGGGTCAGATCTCCACACGCGTTCAGCTAAGCGCATCACACGTCTGTCTTCATTGAGTCTGCCATCGTACCATGGGTTCGAGTTCTTGGTGGAGACTCTCTTCAATTGCAAGGGTGCGGCTTCGTTGATTATTGTAGACATGGAGTCTAGGTAGAGGTTGGTCAATGCATGCACATCAGAGACGTCCGTCGGGGGAAGAAGGAGACTGCCTGTGTGGGCAGGCAAGGACTTTGGGTTAAGGTTCTTCAGGTAGTTCAAGGAGAAACCTAGATCGTGAAGGAGGTGAATGGTAGTCGACATGTCCGCGGCGCACTGTTGTTCCGACTTGGCTTGAACGAGCCAGTCGTCCAGGTAGGGGTAGACATGGATGCCCTGCCTCCTGAGGTGCGCCGCTACTGTCGCCAGACACTTGGTAAACACTCTTGGGGCTGTGGTGACTCCGAAGGGTAGGACTTAGAACTGATAATGTTTGCCTTGGATAGTGAACCTGAGGTATTTTCTGTGGGACGGCTGTAGTTGTATGTGGAAATAAGCATCCTTGAGGTCTAAGGTTGCTAAGAAGTCCCCCTGGTTTAACAAGGGAAGAATCTGTTGCAGTGTGAGCATATGGAAATGTTCTGACAGTATATACAGGTTGAGGGGACGTAGATCCAGAATGGGTCTGAGAGATCCGTCCTTCTTTGGAATAAGGAAGTACAGGGAATACACCCCTGTGCCTTCCTCCTCCACTGGCACGAGCTCGATTGCGCCTTTTTGCAGCATCACCACTACCTCCTGCTGCAATAAGTGCAAGTGCTCTGCGGACATAGGCCGTTGCCTTGGTGGAATGTTGGGTGGAGTGGATCTTAACTCTAGACAATAACCGTACTGTACAAGTTGTAGCACCCACCTGTCTGTGGTGATGTTTCTCCAGACGGGCAGGAACTGCTGCAGTCTCCCCCCGACAGGTGTTAAGTGGTCGGGGGGCAGTGACAGAGAGTCACTGTTTGCTTGGGGCAGAGGAGCGGGAGTTGTTGTTCCCTCTGCCGCGTTCTCTGGTGCTGTTTCCTCGGTAGCCCCCCTTGTTCTGTTTGGGGTACGAGGATTGTGCTCCACCTCTAGAGAATTGGGACTGTTGACCCATCTGTCCTCTGGTGACTCCACGTGCACCTGAGCGACGAAAATTATTGCCCCGAAACTGTTGTGACTGTAGTGCCCCCATAGACTTAGCAGTTTCGGTGTCCTTTTTAATCTTTTCAAGGGTGGTGTCAACATCTGGACCAAACAGTCTATCAGGATTGACGGGCTGATTAAGTATGGTTGTTTGTATGTCAGGTTTAAACCCCGATATGCGGAGCCACGCCTGTCGTCTCAGCATGACGCTAGTGTTAATGGCCCTAGCTGCTGTGTCTGCGGCATCAAGGGCACACTTTATGGCCGCGTTGGAGATCAGTTTTCCCTCTTCTATAAGCAGTTTGGTGCCCTCCTGGAACTGCGAAGGCAGGTGTTCTAAAACTCGCTCTAGGGTGTCGTAATGCGCCCTATCATAACGTGCCAAGAGTGCCTGTGTATTTGCAATACGCCAAAAGTTGGCAGCCTGTGCAGCTACTCTTTTGCCCCCTGCCTCTAGCACTTTGGACTCCTTATCCGGGGGAGGAGCTTCACCCGTTGTTTGGGAGTTGGCCCTTTTGCGGGCATTTGCGACCACCAGGGAGTCCAGCGGCAACTGTCCCCGAATGTATGCAGGGTCTGCAGGTGCTGGTCTGTACTTTTTTTCAATACGTGGATTGACCACTCTCGCCCTGGTAGGTTCTTTAAAGATGTCCGCAGCATGTTTGAGGACCCCCTTGAGCATAGGCAGTGTCTTTACTGTCCTCTCAGAGACTGAAAAAGTGTCAAATAGAAAGTCTTCTTCTACTGGGTCAGCATGCATGTCCACATCATGATTAGCAGCTGCCCTTTCAAGGAGTGCATGAAAACCTGCTGAATCTTCAGTCGGGGATGCACGTGCACTGAAAGGTTGTGGGTCAGGCTGTGGGTCTTGCCCCACATCCTGGGTGCCTTGGTCACCAATGTCATCATAGGAATCCGGCTGTGCATCCGGTTCATTGATGGGGAAAGTGTACTGGTCATCTTCATTATATCCCTCACCCTCAGATTGTTCTGGGGAAGGAGTTGGGCTCCTTCTTGGAGGAGGCTGGATGGGTTCCATGAGGCCTGAAGCGTCCTGAGGAAGCCTTTTCTTCTTGAGGGGGATAACATAGGAGTCCACTGGCTGTGAAGTGATCCTCCTCTTGTAAAGGGTCAATTTGCCCGTGTCCGCGTCGATAAAACGCTCTGAATCCTCTTCTGAGTCGAGTACCCGACTTGAAAGTGCCCCTGCCGTTGAAGAATCCGACTTCTTTGGCGTCGATTTCGTTGAAAAGGACTTCGGCGCCTCTTTTGGCGGCAGAAGGAAAAGAAGCTTACCCGCAGGCTTTACCGGAATGTCCATCGGCTTCTGTGGCGATGGCATCGGAGCCGACGTAGCCAAGGCCTTCTCCCTGATTCTCTGCAGTGAAGAGGCGATGGGGGACGTGTCACTTGCAGTGGCCTTTGGCGCCGACGAGGAGGTCTTGACCTTGACCTCGGATCCGACGTCCTGGTGACCCTTCTGAGTCTTTGACGATGATGCCGCAGCCGCCGACCCAGAGTCCTTGGACCGATGCGCAGATGTACCAGCCTTCGATCCGTGTGACTTTGTCGGCTCCGTCTCCACCACGCGTCCGACTAACCGGAGCCGTTTCGCGGGCTTTTGCGGGCTTTGACGGCGCTGCAGCGGTTGACCCGTGCCGACCACCCTTCGTAGAGGATCCCTCCTCCGGCGTCGATTTTGACACTGTGGAATCGACAGATTTCTTCGACTTCTGCGGACCGGAGGTCGACGGAGTCGATGGAACAGCGGTTTTGGTCGTTTTCTGCGGTACGGCCGCCATCTTAGGTGTGCTCGAATCCATAAGTTTCGATTTCGGGTCGGCCATTTTAGGTGTAGTCGATACCGTAGGTTTCGGTTTCGATACGGCCTGCCCAGCAAGTTTGTCCGTGGCCGGGCCGGAAGGCGGGGCCGTGGCTTGCGGTACGGGGTCTAGGGTAAGGCCGACAGGCGATCCCATGACCCGATCTTGATCTTCGTAACCTTCGGGGCATAGCTCGTCCGCTGAGCTATCTTCCGCGGCCCCATAAACCTCTTCGTCGTCCCCTACCTCTTCGACGTATTCAAGGCCTTGACCCCCGACTCCGTCGTCGTGTTCCGGATCTGCCTCGACCTCCGTCTCGGGCGGGGAGATTTGAAGATGATGGCTCTGGTCCTCCTCTTCTTGGTCGCCGAAGATGTTTTCTGGATCCGGGGCCGCTTGTCTGGCCTCAAGGCGCACCGCGCGCCGAAGCTTGTGTGTCTTCTTTTACCTGAATCTTGCGCAGGCCATGCAGTTGTCCTCGTTATGGTCTGGTGAAAGGCATTTGTTACAGACCGGGTGCACGTCTATATGTGGGTACTTGGACCCACAGAGCGGACAGTACTTAAACGGACTCCGCTCCATGCTGGAAAGTTGCGGTCGTGTCGCGATGAGAAGGCCTCGATGTCCGAAGAGTGAAACTACTCCGCTGATTCCGACTCCAAGAGACGGAAGAACTCGAGACCGTGCGCAAACAATACCGACGCTATGAAAACAAGGCCTTTTGGCCTTAAAAAGTTAGTTTTCCTCGGTTCCGACAGAGAGACGTCGAGACCGCATCCGAACCCAATGGCGGAAAAAAACAATCTGGGGATGGAGCCGATGCCCATGCGCACTGTAGTCCAGGGGAGGAGCCACCCATCTCAGGATACTTCGAAGACTCTTCCAGGACAACAATGTGCGATCATCCGGACCCAACACTAGGCGGCGATCTAATGCTAAGATATGAATTTAGCAGCCCACATGCCTCGAACATTAAAGTCTCCTAGAACAATGTTGTTAGTTTCAGTATTGGAGTTGGTAGTGATGATTTCCATTAATTGATCTATGAAAGATGTATTATTGCCTGGAGGGTGGTAGATCGCATGCAGGTTGCATCTTTGATTCTCTGCTGATCTAATCTTGAGATTTAGGTGTTCACAGTATTCGAGTGGTTCAGTTAGTTTTTACATCGATCATTAATCCATGCATCTATCCATCCACCCTGTAACTCACTCCTTTCACATTAATTAGCCTTTGTCTGTGAACCTGCAGATGAAAGACGCCTATCAAGAACCCCACAGCTGCAGTAGCTGCTACAACCGCGTTATGGTGACCCCTGGAGAAGGCACAAAGTGAGACGAAGTGCACGTACAGAAATAGGTGTGAGCCTGAGGCGTGCATGAAAGCCCCATGTGGAAAGTAAGGAGATATAATGTACACCCTGGATGATGTATGATATGAGAGGCCAAGAGAAGGGGGTCAGGGCTGTCATAGAGGGCAGCAGAGGGGGGTTAGCAGGTATAGGCACCGGGTAAAACATAAGGTGTATAGGAAAGGCAAGGGGGGGGTTGTGTGCACGAGCTGCATGACGAGGGAAAACAAGGTGCTTTACAGTAGTTCCCTGAGGTGAGGATGTGGAGGAATCTTGGGACCGTAAGAGGCCCAAGGGTGAAGCATAGAAAAAAAGGCGGGGATCACAAGTTCAAGTCAGAGCGGGGGCCAAGAGGCAGAAAAGGCAGTCTCTTACATGCCAGTGCTGTGGGTGTTCTGGAGCTGCAGAAGCTCGAAGTTTGTCTCATGTGCAAAGTAAATGAAAGTACCAAGAGGGGGCCCAGAAGCCACACGAGAGCCTGATAGTGCTGTGGATGTACATGCTGGGGTCGGAGGTAGCTGCAACTTTGAGCTTTGCTCCATCATGTTCTTCTGCTCTGGGGAAAGTGAAAGTGCATGCCCTAGCTTTTGCATTCGTCCTTTAAGTGCCTATAAACTGCTCCGAGCTACTTATTAACTGGATGTGAACAACCGAGTTCAACAGCTGTGTATCTGATTACTGTAGGACTTTCTACTTGTCCTTCGGACAAAATAGAAATTAAAACCTCTTGCCCTTGTAAAAAATCTAGATGTCTCGGGCGTCGGGAGATATGAATTCCACACACCTGGTTATATAAAAGTCAATCTTGTGCACAACCTGGTGCTGGGAGGATCCATCCTCAACTATGCTAATACACAAAGACTTAGCGTGTGGACAGATATGGACTTACTTTGGGGCTATTGCCCTGGCGGCATGTGTTTGGCCAGTATTGGGTGGGTATTCTCCCTACTAATTACACATGTGAACTTGTACACCATGATTACCAGTTACAAGGCCTACCATAGTGTGTTCGGTATACCCAATTGCTGAGCCACAAATGAGGACATGTCCAATGCACTGTGATTTTCTTTAATGTACTGTTCCTAAAAAATTGCTAATAAACAGATTTGACAAAAAAAAGAGTATATGGTGCTGGGAGGCTGTCATTACGAACGCCACAGCACCATAATGTCTACACTGAAGACTGAAGTTCGGTATCAAACTTCTCAGCACATTAAACCCACACTGATGCCAGTGTGGGGTTTAATGTAAAATACACGACAGAGGGCATCTTAGAGAAGCCCCCTGAAACTCTACCAAATCCCAGTGACCTGACTGAGTGGCTGCCAAGGCTGCCACCACCAGACATGTTTCTGGACCCCTGGGTCGAGACCTTGCCGCTCTCGGGGGGCCTGAAACAATGCACATCCTGGGACCAGGTCCCAAGCTTCCTCCCTCGGGATGGGCAGGTTTCACGAAGGAGAAGCTTCAGAGGGATACCGCCTTACGCCTCTGTGTAAGGGAAAGTAAGAAGAGACATCTCCATTGGCTGCCACCGTTGCTCTGGGGTTAGAATATAGGAAAGAAATTAGGGCAATGATATTTGGGCCAAAACCGAACCAGCGAAGGACATGGAAAAGATAGGGCCATTTGACACTATCGAAAGCTTTTTCAGCATCCAATGCAATGTCCGCTAGAGGGTGAGAGGAAGATGAAGCTTTAGACAAGATGTCAAAGAACAAACGAGTATTGTCTGAAATAAGACGTCCTTTAACGAAACCAGATTGCTCTGCTCCTAACAAATCAGGTAAGTAAGATTCCAACCGCAAGGCCAAAGCTTTCGAGAAGATCTTGTAATCAATATTGACTAAAGAAATGGGACGATAATTCTTGCAATGTTGTGAATCCTTACCATCTTTAGGAATAAGACAAATAAGGGTGTCTGCAAACGATCCAGAAGAGTGACCCGAGTGTACAAAATCAGAGAAAAGGACACATAGTTTAGGAAGAAGTACGTTTGAAAAGTGATTGAAGAACTCACAGATCACAGAGGCGTTAGGCAGGGTTGCCCACTTTCTCCTTTTCTTTTTAATCTTGCATTGGAGCCCTTTCTACTACGTCTTCGCCAAAACACTGATATACATGGTTTTACTTTTAAGGACACTACTGTAAAGATGGCAGCATATGCTGATGATGTCCTTATGTTTTTATCTTGTCCACGAGTCTCCCTCCCTTTCTAACTGAAGTCCAATCCTTTGCATTTGTTTCCGGCTACAAATTAAATAAGGATAAATGTGAAATTTTGCCCCTCACCAAGTTTACTCTTAGCACCGATTTTGTTTCTTCAGGCTTCACTTGGAGTCCGCATTATATTAAGTACCTAGGTTTACATTTCTCCCCGACCATTTCCAACACAATCTCTCGCTGTATGGATAATTGCATTCAGAAAATATCGTCTTTGACGGCAAAATGGCATCCACTCTATCTTGGTGGGGTCGCTTAGATACCATCAAGATGATGCTTTCGCCTATAATCTTATATACGATTAATAACATTCCATTATCTATTCCTTCCAGATATTTTAAGAAGCTTAATTCTATCTTGTCATCCTTTCTATGGAGTACTAAAAGGGCACGTATGTCTCTATCAAAGTTAATTTGCCCAAAGGTGGAAGGGGGAGTGAATTTTCCTGATCTTAACACTTATCACAAATCGTTACTTTTGAACCAAGCATCGAAGTGGCTTTCGGATACTGATACGTATCTCCCCATGTGGGCCTTACTTGAAAAATCTTTTCTTTCGCCCTTTTCGTTTCAGGAATTCTTGTCTTTCACGCGCATGCCACAATCCGTTTCTACTCTTTTGGAAAACATGGAGACGGTGAGGTGTCATATGGGTTCACCAACTATATGATCAAGATAACCTTATATCTTTCAACAAGGCCAGCTCTTTGTTTGCTCTACCTCTCTCTTTTAAAACCAAATTTTAACTTTTATCGGACGCTGTCCAAAGCGCTCAGTCAGGATTTGGATCCGGTCAGTCATTTCATACGCCCACGCCTGCACACATGGATAACGTTAGGAACTTGGTACTCAATGCCTCCAAAGCATCCACTATTTACGCGACTTTACACACTTCTTCCCACCTGAGAGAGAAAACTAAAGTGGAATTGGCATGGGTGACTGATTTGGGAACTTCCTGGTCATTAAACTTTTGGGGGAAAATTTGGCTCAAGATTCGCAAATCTTCACGAGCGGCTAACACTATACAAACACTTTTTTACATTTATAATAGGCTCCTGCTTTCCCCTTCTTCACTTCATACCAGACATGCACATACCCCTGACACTTGCTGGTCCTGCCCCACTCCACAAGCGGATCTTTTTCACATGCTTTTTACGTGCCCTCCTGTGAGAAGTTGGCCTGATGTGCAGTGCTCACTATTCTAGTGATCACTATATATCAGTCCAAACAACCCTTATTGATGATTGGTTGTAAGTCAACCTTATAGACCAGCTATCCTAGTAGCATGGATACGAGCAGTCTAAGGCTAAGACTCTAGAGGGCGTGTTAAGCCAGCTGTTTTACCATCACATTACCCCTTGAACACCCAGTGAAAGGACACCACACAAGTGTTATGAAAATAAACAGTGTATTTATTAGAATCACAACAATCCTGACCTTTACCATCAAAGGAGAGCCACAGTATAGCTGCCCACTGACTCTGGGGAATGCACTGTACAGTGCAGGCCCTCTCCAGAGCAGCCATCCATTTCTGGATATCATCCGCTTGCTTAAAGGGGGGCACTATCTTAGGTGTTTAGTATCTAAACCCTTCTCTCTATCTCTTGGGAGATTGCTGCCACCAGTGGAAGCTAGCCCACTCATCTGCTGCTCTCTAGCAAAGGCAAGCTTCTCTTTGGCCAGGGCAAGTTCTTCCCTTTCAATCCTCAGTTCAGCTTGTCTCATCCTAGCTTCATGCTCCATTCTCTGAGGGGAAGAAAATCTCCTCTGTGGAGGATTCCTTCTCCTCTGGGAAGAGGCATTAGAGTGCAGAGATCTATTGGAGTCCCTAGAAAGAGATCTATCTCTCCTAACTCCAAGGTTAGGCCCACTTCGGGTTAGTACTGAGGGTCCCCCAGATCCTAGCCCAAGTAAGTCTAAGTTGGCCCTGGTTAGCCTTCTGACTACCTCAAGACCTTTGTCTACCTCATCCCCAGAGAGTTCCTCTTGATCCTCCTCCTCAACTGCAGTAGCAATGTTGGGGAGATCTGGATCCTCAGAGGTTCCCTCTAAGGCTGGCATGTTCTCATGTAACTGAGAAAGCTTTCTGGCATCATATGTCTCTAAGAGACCTATCAGAAAGGGAGTGGTGGGGTTAGACCCCTGCTTCAGTTTCCTGGAGACACAGATTTGTCATCTCCTGAAAACTGAGAGCTGCATATCTTGAAGTGACCTGTGGAGGGTCAACACTGACCAGGGGAGTCTCAGTAGATTCTCCCTGGGTAGACATGCTTTTCTAGTGAGGTGTAAGTGGTGCACTTACCTACACTATGTGTTTGCCTACTGATCCCTTGCTAGAGTTGTAGTTTAGGGTGTGCTAGGCCCTAGGAGCTACAACAGCTGGTTCAGTAGAACTGAGTATTCTAAGCTAAGTTATATGTACCTTTAGTACTTATGTGATCTTTCACAAGATATTCTTAGGGCATGTGTGGTAAAACAACAGCAAGCTCAAATCCCAACCGCTGCTCACCAATGTGAGAAGTTGGCCTGATGTGCAGTGCTCACTATTCTAGTGATCACTATATATCAGTCCAAACAACCCTTATTGATTGGTTGTAAGTCAACCTTATAGACCAGCTATCCTAGTAGCATGGATACGAGCAGTCTAAGGCTAAGACTCTAGAGGGCGTGTTAAGCCAGCTGTTTTACCATCACATTACCCCTTGAACACCCAGTGAAAGGACACCACACAAGTGTTATGAAAATAAACAGTGTATTTATTAGAATCACAACAACCCTGTACTCTTTATGAGGACAGGGTGCTAAGCACACAACAAAACTCTTACGAAAATACTTAAGTTAGCACGTTATACACAAATGCCCGAGGGGCACGAAAAACCATATACTCTAAAAGTGGAATGCGAATTACTAGCAGGTAAGTAACGATTCTCAGAGGCTTTGGGATCGCTAGAACTGGACTACTGAACCTTTAGATTACTAGCAGGAGGCCTAGGGAACTCGGGTGCAGAGTGTGCACTCTCACGCGGGATGCGGGACAAAGTCTATGGAAGCTAGAATTCACAAAGTTAGTGTTCACGGGCGAACCCGACCTGGTAGGGAGAAAACGACAGTGGATCCTGACCCTTGGATAGTGAGGCTATGCTGGGACACCGAAGTGCCGAAGTTACCTAGCCCAGGGGCTGCCGCTGCATAGGTCTGAAAAGACGTCGGGAATCCTCGTTGCCGGACCAGGAGCCTGGAAGGAAGAAGTTGCTGGCAGGCGACCAGTGAAGAAAGTTCGATGGATCCAAGCCTGGATCAAGGAAGAAGGAAACCTGAAAGCAGAGGGGACCAAGTTCTTGAATCACTAGCCAGTGATTAAGTGGGCACCAGGATGGCACCGGGTGAAGTCACCGCAGTCCGGTGAGTGGGCGCTGCTGGGCTCTGCAGTCTCTCGGACCAGGAGGCGTTGTCGGCGACCAGGATGGAGGTGCGAGCTGTCCCACGAAGGTTCTTGCTGTCGACGTCGCTGGACCCAGGATTGGGCAACAAGTCTTGGCAAATGCAAGGCCCACGCGGTGGACCTAAAATGGCGTCTTAGCCGGACCAGGAGGGTCCAGGGTACTTCTCCGATGGAGGGAAGCAAGGGCCAGTCTGGAGCAACCAGACTAGCAGCAGTATTGTCGTCGGGCGTAGTTCGGAAGGCCACAAGCCAGCGGGCTAGTAGCCAAACAACGCGGTGAGCAGCAAAAAGCAGAAGGGCCCCACGCCGATCGTGGAGATGCTGGGGGGCTGCTCTTCGGTGCTGGAGCTGCTCAGGGTGGGGACTTCTCGGACCCCAAAGCACTCACCAGGAAATTACTCGGTGGGCTTGCTGTGCAGAAGTCGTGCAGTCTTGGCGATGGCCGGTCCCTCGAGGTCTCGTCGCACCCATGGTTCTCAGCTGTGCTGTAGAGGTGGGTAGAGGTCAGAGGTGCCAGGGAAGCCGGGTCTCGTCGAGCTGGGCAGTCGGATTCCGGAGGAAGGTCGTGCAGCAGACCGCAGTGTTCTTAGATGGTGCCTGCGGATGCAGGGTGACTACTCCTTAGCCACAAGGGAGAATCTTGAAGAAGAAATCGTGAAGTTCTTTCGTGGAAAGTCGTATCTTGATTCCAAAGATGATCTGATTTGGAAGGGGGCCAGTCCCTACCTTTATCTGGGAAAAGGGGGCTGGCACGCGACTAGGTCCTGCCCTATGGGTGGGACCAGGAGGGGGGTGGTTACACCCACTTCCTTGGCGGGCTTTTCCCCAGCACAGGGTCTGGAGTGTCCCTGGAACTGGTTCAAGCCAGCCTATGCACAGTGAGCACCGGGGTGCCACGTGCAGTCACCTTCCTCTGTAGCCCTGCCTACCTACAATACACAAAAGGGGGGTCGCTACTGCTCGAACAGCCAGGTCTTGAGTTGTCTCCTGAAGGCGAGGTGGTCCTGGGTCAGCCGAAGGTGGATGGGGAGGGAGTTCCATGTCTTGGCCGCCAGGTAGGAGAAGGATCTGCCTCCGGCGGTGGCTCTTCGGATGCGTGGTACGGCGGTGAGGGCGAGGCTAGCGGATCGTAGCTGGCGGGTGGGCGTGTGTAAGGTCAGGCGGTCGTTGAGGCACTTGGAGCCCAGGTTGTGGAGAGATTTGTGTGCGTGGGTGAGGAGCCTGAACGTGATCCTCTTGTTGACGGGGAGCCAGTGCAGGTTCTTCAGGTGGCCAGAGATGTGGCTGCGTCGAGGGATGTCTAGATTAGTCGGGCGGAGGCGTTCTGGATGCGTTGTAGTCTTTTCTGTAGCTTGGCTGTGGTTCCGGCGTATAGGGTGTTTCCGTAGTCCAGCCGGCTGGTGACGAGGGCCTGGGTGACAGTCTTCCTGGTTTCGATCGGGATCCATCGGAAGATCTTGCGGAGCATGCGGAGGGTGTGAAAGCATGAGGAGGAGACGGCGTTGACTTGTCTGGTCATCGCGAGGGAGGAGTCCAGGATGAAGCCCAGGTTGCGTGCGTGGTCTGTCGGCTTGGGGGTGGTGCCCAGGGCTGTTTGGTGGGCCACCCACGTCCGGACTCTGTGATATCCCAAGCTGCTCAACAGAGGTCCAAAAATCCATCCACTCCAATCTCAACACCATCGGACAAAGAGGGCAGGAGATTGGATCTAATAGGCAAGAAGTTCTCCACCAATGCTGCATCCTCCATCAAGGCAGCGAATGCTCTTGCGATTCTTGCCCGCTATGACCGACAGATGTGGTCGGAACTATCTGAATTCATAGAATTGATACTGGAAGATCGTCAGCAAGAAGTACGTAAAATAGTGCTTGAAGGAGGGAGGGCGTCTTCATAAATAATGGATTGCGCCCTAGACATCGCAAACACTAACTTTCGTCAGTTAGCGGGTGCTGCGGTGCTCAGACGACATGGCTGGCTCAGAGCAACCTCCTTCAGACCTGAGGTGCAAACAAAAATCCTCGATATGGCTTACGACGGGGACTCACTCTTCGGTAAGCACATTGATGACGCCTTACTAACCATCAAGACGGATACAGACACCGCAAAATCGCTTGGTACCCTGCAATATAAAAGAGGTTCTTTCAGAGGAGCAAGAGGTCGTGGATTTTCTTCCAGAGGTAATTACCACAATCAACAGAACAGGCAATACCAGTCGCAGTATAAGCAACCGTATTACCAATCTTCATACAGGCAATCTTCCTCCAACAATTTCTCTCGTCGGGGAGGAAGGCGAAGATCAAATAATAAAGGACGAGATTCAAGCAAACGTCAATGAGCTATGCCGGACGCCAGTCCACAATCCTTCCCTCCCTGTGGGCGCGAAGATCTCCGCCTTTTACCAACAATGGCGGAACATCACATCGGACCAGTGGGTTCTCGACCTAGTGGAAAGAGGACACACTCTGGAGTTCGTAAAGAAACCACCTACGACCCCGCCCAAGGGTCCCCCTCCCCCTCGTCTTCACTTACTGTCCAAAGAGGCCTTAAACATGTTTCGGAAGAATGCGATAGAGAAGGTTCCAATCTCGCAGAAAGGAAGAGGATTCTACTCTCGCTTCTTCCTTATAAAGAAAAAGTCGGGAGTGTGGCGCCCGATTCTGGATCTGCGCAAACTCAACAAATTCTTGAAGAAACAGTTTTTGCATGGTGACATTGGCAAATGTGCTCAATTGTCTCAACGAAGGATATTTTATGGCTTCTCTGGACTTGGAAGATGCTTACTTCCATATTCCTATACACCCCAAACATCGCAAATACCTACGGTTCACAGTGGCTGGCGTCCACTTTCAATTCACGGTGTTCCCATTCGGGCTGAAATCGGTACCAAGAAAATTCACAAAATGTTTGGCCCCTGTCTCTGCAACGTTGAGGTCCCAGGAGATGCAGGTCTTCCCATATCTCGACGATTGGCTGCTCAAAGGACCATCGAAACCGATCACAAGACAAACGGTCAGAAGCGCCCTTCATCTATTCTCAAATCTAGGCCTCTCTCTCAATGCAAAGAAATCGCAATTGCAACCCCTACAGGTGTTAACCTTTCTGGGAGCTTCACTGGACACCCAACAGTGCAAAGCGTTCTTGTCTCAGGAACGGCAGAACAAACTTCAAAAACTGGCAAGGCAAATCTCAACAAGAAAGTTACTGTTCGAGGCATGTGGGCTGCTGAATTCATATCTCTGCATAGATCGCCGCCTAGTGTTGGGTCCGGATGATTGCACTTTGTTGACCTGGAAGAGTCTTCGAAGTATCACGAGATAGGTGACTCCTCCCCTGGACTACAGTGCGCATGGGCATCTCCTCCATGCTCAGATTGTGTTTTTCCGCAATTGAGTTTGGATGCAAACTCCTATACTCCAACTCTGAATCGAAACAAAACTTTTCTAAAGGCCTTCGGCGGTATTGTTCTCGTTCGGTACCTTTCTACTCGATACAAACTTCCATCTCGAATCTGTCGTCGACGCGGGCCGCTGGGCCTTTTACGGCGCCCCGTGAGCCGGCCGTCGATGGAAAGAAGCCCTTTTAAAAGGTGCCCACAAAGCTACTCCAAGTTCCCACATACTGATAAACACTCAGTATGCAACAAGTGCCTTTCCCTAGACCATAGGGAAGAAACCTGTCCGGCCTGCGCCCAGTTTCGGTCGAAGAAAACGATACGATCCGACGGGCCGCTAGGCAAGAAATGCAGCGACAGGCACCGGAACCGGACAACATCTTCGATGATGACCGGGACCTACCGGACGCTCAAGACTCGGACCTAGAAATCGTCACAGTCGAGGACTACTCTGACTCCGACGATGAGATCCCGTCGTGCCAAATCGTGAGTACACTACCCCCGACACCAATTAACCAGTCACCAAAGGCTCCGGTCGAGGCATCGCCAACAGATCTTAGCCAAGATCATAAAAGACTTTCGACAGCCCTGCCTTCCGGCTCGGCTCCGAAATCGAAACCTTCAGAAACCCCAGGGCCTAGTACCATCGTCCCGAAGAAGGTTCCAGAACCATAAACGGTCACCGACCCGAAGGGCGTCGATCCAAAAAAGGCCGCACAGCCAAAGAGCGTCGAGCCAAAGAAGACTGTCGACCCCACAAAGGCCGTTCAGCCAAAAGCAGTCGACCCAAAAAGATCGGTCGACCCGAACAAGGGCACACAACCAAAGGGCGCCGAACCAAAGAAGGTCGCCGACCTGAACAAGCCTGCTGTTCCAAAAACCGTCAACCCGGCATCCAGTGCCGAACCGAAACCTGTATCTAAGCCGGAAAAACCTGTCAACCCAAAGATAACGGCTCCATAGACACCAGTCGATACAAAAAAGAACATCGACCCGGTGAAAGACACTCATCCAAAGAAGCCTACGGAGCACAAAAAACGTGTCGACCCGAAAGTTGCGGTCGACCTGAAATCAGGGCCCGAGCCGAAAAAGTCCAGCAAAACTCCAAAAGTCGTCGAAAAACCAGGTGTTGCCGACCCAAAAAAGTCCAACACTAAACCCAGGACTGTAGAGGAAGAACTATTCCACCTAGATCCATCAGACGACCAAGCCAAAATTTACATTAACCCAGAGACTGGTAAAGTTCCCATTCTGCATAGGAAAAAGAGGCCCTTGGACTTTGAACCTGATTCACCTATTCCACTGAAGAAAAAGGACTTTAGGACTTCTCCCTCAAGACCCTTCAGCCCTTTTCAACCTATTATGCCTGCCACACCTTTTGCACCTACCTCACCTTCTCACCATGGGGACGATGAGGGGGACACAGGGTATGAACCACAGCCTCTATATGATTTCCCTCAAGATCCTAACCAAGAGGAACCTTGGGAACAGCCAACAGACCCTTATGACACCCATCCCATCCTTGATGGGCCCACTTATCCTACTAAGCCATCACCCACTGATGACACAGTAGTCTTTAACCAACTCATAGACAGGGCAGCAGAATTCCACAATGTGGACATGCACAGTGACCCTGTGGAAGAAGACTTCCTCTTTGACACAATCACTACTGCAGAGAAAAGTGTCAAAATTCTCCCCATGTTGAAGGGAGTTCTAAAACACGCACCTGACATATTCAAGGATACAGCCAGGGCACGGGTAATCAATCCCAGAATAGAAAAAAAGTATAGGCCGGCTCCTACAGACCCTACTTACATCAAGGTTGCCATTAGACTCACTGGTGGTTGCTAACGCACGTAAAAGAGTCAACTCTCAGACAACAGAGGAAGCACCTCCCCCTGACAAGGAGTCAAAAATTCTAGAGGCATCAGGCAAAAGGGTAGCTGCACAAGCATCCAACTCATGGAGGATTGCTAACACACAAGCCCTACTGGCTCGTTACGATAGGGCGCACTATGATCAGCTCGAGAGCCTTATGCAACACTTGCCCGAGCCTTTTAAAGCACAAGCAAATGATCTCATTCAGGAGGGAAAATTCATATCAAATGCCTCCATTTAATGTGCGCTTGACGCTGCAGACACCGCAGCTAGGTCCATTAATACTAGTGTCCTACTCCGCAGACACGCATGGCTGCGTGTTTCAGGTTTTAAGAATGAGGTGCAGTCCACCATTCTAAACCAACCCCGTCAATCCAGATTTTCTATTTGGCCCTGCGGTAGACACCATCTTGGACAAAATGAAAAAAGACACAGAAACCGCAAAATCCATGGGTGCTCTGCAATTTCTGCAACATAGGGGCTCCTTTCGACGCTCCTCATACAGAGCAAATACACGAGGGAATGCTTCACAAACATCTGCCTCATACAAAAGTAACACACAAGGTTCCTTCACAAAGAACACAACCAGAGGTGGTTACAGAAGTAACAGTAATGAGGGAAGAGGGCGTGGAGGCAATACCACCGGGGCCTCCACCGCCACAAAACAGGGACTTTATTACGCTGCCTCCAGACCACTTAACACCAGTCGGAGGCAGACTACAACAGTTCCTACCTGTCTGGCACGCAATTACCATGGACAGGTGGGTGAGAGAAATTATCCAGTCTGGTTATTGCCTAGAACTGACTTCTACACCACCAAACAGACCACCCAGACATCGTCCTATGTCCGTACTACACATCACCCTGCTACAACAGGAGGTGAAAAGCATGCTGGAAAAGGGGGCCATAGAGCAAGTCCCTTTCCACCAACAAGGGAAAGGAGTATACTCCCTATACTTCCTTATTCCAAAGGACGGTTCTCTCAGACCAATATTGGACCTCAGGCCCCTAAATCAATACATACTATCGGAGCACTTCCATATGATCACACTACAACAAGTGCTCCCGTTGCTACAGCAAGGAGACTTCCTAGCAACACTGGACCTCAAGGATGCGTACTTTCACGTACCCATCCATCCATCCATCCCACAGAAAGTACCTCAGGTTCACAATAGAAGGACAACACTACCAATTCAAGGTTTTTCCCTGCGGGGTTACCACGGCTCCAAGAGTGTTTACAAAATGCTTAGCGACAGTGGCAGCGCATCTCAGGAGGCAACACGTCCATGTGTACCCTTACCTGGACGATTAGATAATACAAGCAAAATCGTACCAAGAGTGTGCAGCACACACGTCCCAAACAATCCAGTTGCTACACAGCCTAGGCTTTTCAATCAACTACACAAAATCGCATCTGCAACCTTCCCACATACAGCAATACCTGGGAGCCACTATAAACACCTCAGTGGCAAAGGCATACCCAAACACAGCAAGGATAGCCAGCATGCAGATACTCATTTACAAATTCCTGCCACAGCACTCCCTGCCAGCCCAAGTTTTCAGCTCATAGGCATGATGGCCTCCTGCATATTCATTGTCCCCCATGCCAGACTTCAAATGCGCCCATTACAGGAATGCCTAGCACGGCAATGGAACCAGGCTCATGGACAACTAAAAGACCTAGTGTTGGTGGACAGTCGCGCTCACAACTCTGCGTGGTGGAACCCACAAAACCTTTCCAAGGGGCGACTGTTCCAAGAGCCGGTTCCACAACTAGTACTAACTGCGGACGCATCACTGACAGGCTGGGGAGCCCATCTACTTCAATACACAGTACAAGGGCTCTGGACAAACAAACAGAAAAAGCTGCATATCAACCAACTAGAGTTGCTAGCGATATTCCTAGCCCAAAAAGCCTTTCAAAAATACGTGTACAACAAGACGGTGTTGATCCGGACGGACAACATGACCTTCGATGCACTATATCCAAAAACAGGGAGGAACGCACTCTCCACAGCTGTCCCATCTGGCGCAGAGCATATGGAAGTGGGTGATTCCAAAGAACATCTTTCTCCTAGTAGAACACCTTCCAGGGAAGGACAATCAGATTGCCGACCTGCTCAGCAGGCACAGCCAACAAATACACGAATGGGAGATTCACCCCCAAGTTCTCCAGCCATTCTTCGAGGAATGGGGTCACCCAGAGGTAGACCTGTTTGCTACAAAAGAAAACTCCAAATGCCAGTACTTTGCCGCCAGATTCCCACATCCGTTGTCACTGGGCAATGCGATATGGATGAACTGGTCCGGCAGATTTGCGTACGCTTTTCCCCCAGCACCGCTGATCCCGCTGGTGGCACGCAAACTGCGGCAACACTCACTCACACTAATCCTATTTGCTCCCACATGGGAGAGACAACCATGGTACACCACGTTCCTAGCACTTTCGGTAGTTCCTCATCAAAAACTGTTCCTTGCTCCACATCTTCTAACTCAGAACCATGGAGAAATAAGACACCCAGATCCCAATCAGATGAACCTAGCGATCTGGCTCCTGAGGTCTTAGAGTTTGGATACCTTAACTTGCCCCCAGACTGCATGAACATCATTAGGGAGGCAAGAAAACCAACCACACGAGCGTGCTTTGCAGCTAAATGGAAGAGATTTGTTATTTACTGCAACAATAACCAAATCAACCCATTAGACGCTTCTATACAAAACATTATATGTTACCTACTGCATTTACAAGGATGTAACTTAGCATACTCTTCTATACGACTACACCTTGCTGCTATAGCAGCATACCTTCAGAACAGGCAACACCTTTCCCTGTTTAGAGTACCAGCAATCCAAGCCTTCATGGAGGGTTTGAAAAAAGTGATCCCTCCAACACACCCCCTTCCCCAGTCTGGAATCTAAATATAGTGCTTGGGACCTCCTTTAGAACCTAATTCTTAACATGGAAGGTTGCATTCTTAGTTGCCATTACCTCACTCAGAAGAGTGAGCGAATTACAAGCACTAACAATTCAAGAACCTTTCATGCAGGTACATGCTAACAGGGTAGTGCTTAGAACCAACCCTAAATTCATACCTAAAGTCATATCCAATTTCCATATCAATCAAGCAATTGAACTGCCAGTATTCTTTCAGAATCCACAGTCAGATGAGAGCCCTGCACACACTAGACGCAAGAAGAGCTCTACTTTATTATGTGGACAGAACTAAATCATTTAGGAAAACAAAACAACCGTTTGTTGCTTTTGCACCACAACACAAAGGAAATCCTATTTCAAAGTCAGGAATAGCCAGATGGATAGTTAAATGCATTCAAATATGTTATCTAAAAGCTAAACGCACTTTAACAGTCCCCCCTAGAGCGCACTCTACACGGAAAATGGGGCATCCATGGCTTTCCTAGGAAATATTCCTCTCAAAGACATCTGTAAGGCAGCCACATGGTCCCCCATACACACTTTCACTAAACACTGTGTAGACGTGCAAGCAAAACAGCAAGCTGCTGTAGGCCAGGCTGTCCCCAAAACTCTTTTCCAAACTGCTGCAGCTGGCACAGGTGGCCACCGCTAGAGGAGATGCTGCTATTCAGTCTATGCACAGATATGAATTCAGCAGCCCACATGCCTCGAACGGAATATGCTTCTTACCAGTATGCATCTGTTCTTGGCATGTAGGGCTGCTGACATTCATATCGCCCGCCCTCCTCCCCGGCGCCTGTCGCAGCTGCAGCATTATCTCTGGCATGGCCATCCCTTACTTTCCTATCTCCATCTCTGCCACAATGGCAAAAAACAATCTGAGCATGGAGAGGATGCCCATGCGCACTGTAGTCCAGGGGAGGAGTCACCTATCTCGTGATACTTCGAAGACTCTTCCAGGACAACAAAGTGCAATCATCCGGACCCAACACGAGGCGGCGATCTATGCACAGATATGAATGTCAGCAGCCCTACATGCCAAGAACAGATGCATACTGGTAAGTAGCATATTCCTTCTGTCCGAACATATGCGTCTCTTCTAGGGATGTGCTGTTCAACGATCAGTCTAGTCCCCTTCGCAAGACTCCGGTTGAGGCCACTGCAAGAGGAGTTGCACCGACAATGGCAACAAATAGGAGGGTCTTTCGACGATCGCATAAAAGTGACACCCAGAATGAAGCATGCTCTTCAATGGTGGTCAAAAGAAAGCAATATGTCTCCGGGTCAAACGTTTCTTCAAACCCTTCCGGGGTTCATTCTACCACGGATGCATCCATGGAAGAATGGGGAGGCCATCTCCAGGACCTCCAGATTCTAGGCCGATGGTCTCCTCAATATCGGCAGAAACACATCAACAGTCTCTAATTAAGAGCCATTTTCCTTTCTCTGCAAGAGTTCCCTCCGAGAATTGCAAATTCTTCAGTGCTGGTGCGTACGGACAATACCACCAGCATGTTTTACATCAACAAGCAAGGGGGAACGAGATCTCTATCTCTGTCGCAGGAAGCTCAAGAGATGTGTGGAAGTGGGTTATACAACACGGCATAACCCTCAGAGCGGAGCATGTAAAGGGGGTTCAAAACTCTCTAGCCGACAACCTCAGATCCCTCGCAGGTTGCCACGAATGGGAGCTGGAACAACCGGTGAACAAGATCTTTCAGAGATGGGGCACACAAACTCTAGATCTGTTTGTGACGCAACCGAACAGCAAATGCCTGTATTACGCCAGCAGATTTCCTGAACGGGGGTCAATAGGGAATGCCCTGTCCATGAGATGGTCCGGAATCTATGCATACGCTTTTCCCCCGATACCGTTAATACCAAGGATTCTGCAAAAGATGAAGATGGAACATTGCACACTTCTCCTCATTGCTCTTTGCTGGCCGAGACAGTACTGGTTCCAGGAACTGCTCCTGCTATCTCAACCGCCTCCAATTAGTCTCAAGCCGACACTTGCCATGTTGTCAAGGGAAGGAGGTCAGATTCTGCACCCGGATCCACAATCGCTGCACTTGCACTCCTGACTTCCTAGAGTTTAAAGATCTCAAGATTTCTGCAGACTGTAGAGCAATTATGTCTCAAGCCCGTGCTCAGAGTACTATCCGAACGTACCGTTTCAAATGGAAACGCTTCTGTTGTTGGTGCGAATCAAATAATATCCATCCTCTTCAAGCTCCACCTGAAGATATCCTACCTTACTTGCTTTCACTAGCCAAGGCGGGTCTAGTGTTCTCTTCTATTAAAGTACATCTTGCCGCCATATCCCGATTTAGAAGAAGCTCGAACAAGCCTTCACTATGTTCTTCCTCATTGATAAAGCAATTTCTGAAAGGGTTGTTTCGCGCCTTTCCTCCAATTCGACTTCCACCTCCTGAATGGGATCTCAATATTGTCTTGTCCTAGTTAATGAGGAGGCCTTTCGAACCTATTCATAGAGCTGAATTAAAAATTTTAACCTGGAAAGTGGCTATTTTACTAGCTCTCACTTCAGCCCGGAGGGTGAGTGAGATTCAGGCTGTCACCATTTCGGAACCTTTCCCTCATTTCTCTAAGGATTATGTCACCTTGAGAACAAATCCAAAATTCATTCCTAAAGTACCATCTCAATTTCATTTAAACCAGGCGGTTAAGTTAAAGACTTTTTTCCCGGATCCTGTCACGCCGCCAGAAAATGCCTTACACTTTGGATGTGAAACGTTGTCTACAGTTCTATCTTCAGAAAACTAGAGACATAAGGAAATCTAACCAGTTATTTATTGCTTATGGTCCAGTTGCGCTGGGACAAGCTGTGACGAAAGCAACGATAGCCAGGTGGTTATCTTCAGTAATACAATTCTGTCACGAAAAAGCTAACCAGCCTTTAGCCGGAAAGGTAAAAGCACATTCCACCAGAATGATGTCGGCGTCAACAGCATTATTTGCCGGAGTCACACTGGCGGACATTTGCCGAGCTGTGACATGGAAGAGTGTTCATACCTTTACAAAGCATTACTGCTTGCAATCGGCATCACAAGATGATACAGCAGTGGGACAAGCGGTGCTGCAGCATCTTCTTCATTGAGGTTAGACTTTTTAAAGGTCTCTCATGTTCGAGGCATGTGGGCTGCTAAATTCATATCTTAGCATTAGATCGCCGCCTAGTGTTGGGCTCGGATGATTGCACATTGTTGTCCTGGAAGAGTCTTCGAAGTATCCTGAGATAGGTGGCTCCTCCCCTGGACTACAGTGCGCATGGGCATCGGCTCCATCCCCAGATTGTTTTTTTCCGCCATTGGGTTCGGATGTGGTTTCGACGTCTTACTGTCGGAACCAAGTAAAACTATCTTTTACCGGCCAAAAGGCCTCGATTTTCTTGCGTCGGTATTGTCTGCGCTCGGTCTCGAGTCTTCCGTCTCTTGAAGCCGGAATAAGCGGAGTTTTCTTCGCTTTCTAAACTTTGAGGCCTTCTCATCGCGACACGACAGCAAGCCTTTACGGACATGGAGCGGAGCCCGTTCAAGTACTGCCCGCTCTGTGGGTCTAAGTACCCACACATCGATCTACACCCTGTGTGTAACAAGTGCCTTTCACCGGACCACGACGACGGCAAGTGCAAGGCCTGTGCACAGTTCCGCTCCAAGAAAACTCTCAAGCTTCGGCGCGCGGTGCGCTTGGAAGCTAGGCAAGCGGCCCCGGATCCGGAGAACATCTTCGGCGACCCGGAAGAAGAGGTCCAGGGTCACCTTCTACAAATCTCCCCCTCACAGTCGGAGGTCGAGGCGGATCCGGGTGACGACGACGGAGTCGCGGGTCCGGTCCTCGAGTACGTCGAAGAGGTAGGAGACGACGATGAAATTTATGGGGCCGCGGCGGACAGCTCTGCGGACGAGCTCTGCCCCGAAAGTTTCGAGGACGACCGGGACACGGGATCGCCTGTCGGCCTTACCCTGGACCCGTTGCCGCAAGCCACAGCCCCGCCTTCGGGCCCGGCTTCGGACTCACTTGCTGGGCACGATGTTTCGAAACCGAAACTGAAACCGTCGGGGTCGTCAACACCTAAAATGGCCGACCCGAAATCGAAACTGAAACCAAAGGACTCGAGTGTTCCTAAGATGGCTGCCGTGCCTGTGAAGAAGTCGGTGCCCGTCACCCCGTCGGCTCCGTCGACCTCCGGTCCGCAGAAGCCGAGGACGTCGGTCGATTCCGACGCTCCGAAATCGAAGCCGACGCCCGATGAAGGGGCCCCCAAGAAAGATAGTCGGCACGGATCAGCGGCTCCGGCGCCGTCCAAGCCCGCCAAGGTCGGCTCCAAAGAGGCTACGCCCAAGAAGTCGGCGCCCCGGCCTCATGATTCGGAGGACCCGAAGAAGGTTTCCGCGCCCAAACCGCACAAGGCCCGCGAGGGCGTCGGATCCGAGGGACCGCTCAAAGCTTCCTTGTCGGCGACAAAACCAACTGGCAGTGTACCGTCCCCTATTGCGGAGTCACTGCAGAGAATCAGGGAGAAGGCCCTTGCTCCATCGGCTCCGATGCCATCACCGCAGCCGCAAAAGGACGCTCCGGCTAAGCCTTCGGGGAAACTCCTTTTTCTCTTGCCACCTAAGGAGGCGCCGAAAGCGTTTTCGACGAAATCGGCTCCGAAGCAGGTTTCCTCGCTGCCAGACCCTCTTCCACGTCGTGTACTCGAATCGGTGGACGATTCAGAGCATTTCATCGATGCTGCCACCGGCAAGCTGACCCTCTATAAACGGAAGATCACTTCGGAGCCGGTGGACCCCTACGTCATCCCGTTGAAGAAGAAGAGGGTGCCCCTTGACGCCGTAGGCCTCACGGAGCCGATTCAGCCTCCTCCAAGACGGAGCCCTACTCCCTCCCCAGAACACTCTGTGGGTGAGGAAGATGATGAGGATGAACAGTACAATTTCCCCATCGATGACCCTGATGTACAACCAGATTCATACGACGACGCTGGTGACCAAAACACCCAGGGGGCGGGCCAAGACCCGCAGACCTTTAATGCACGTGCATCCCCGACTGAGGACTCAGCAGGATTTCATGCACTAATTGAACGGGCGGCGGCCAATCATGATGTGGACATGCATGCCGACCCGGTTGAGGAAGACTTCCTTTTTGACACCTTTGCCATATCTGAGAGGACAGTAAAAACACTTCCTATGCTGAAAGGTGTTCTCAAACATGCTGGAGACATTTTTAAGGAGCCTACGAGGGCTAGAGTGGTCAACCCTCGCATTGAAAAGAAGTACAGGCCTGCTCCTGCGGACCCCGTCTACATCCGGGGACAGTTGCCACTGGACTCTCTTGTGGTTGCCAATGCCAGGAAACGTGCCAACTCCCAGACAACGGGTGAAGCTCCTCCCCCGGACAAGGAGTCCAAAGTGCTTGAGGCAGGAGGCAAAAGAGTGGCTGCACAGGCGGCAAACTTTTGGCGCATCGCAAATACGCAGGCGCTCCTGGCGCGTTATGATAGGGCGCACTACGACACCCTAGAACAGGTTATACAACACCTGCCCCCACAGTTCCAAGAAGGCACCAAGATGCTTATTGAGGAAGGAAAGCTAATATCAAACGCAGCCATCAAGTGTGCACTTGACGCTGCGGACACAGCTGCTAGGGCTATCAACACTAGCGTTATGCTGAGAAGACAAGCCTGGCTCCGCATCTCAGGGTTCAAGCAGGATATTCAGACGACAATTCTGAATCAGCCGGTCAATCCTGATAGTCTGTTTGGTCCGGATGTTGACACCACCTTAGAGAAGATAAAGAAGGACACGGAAACTGCTAAATCTATGGGGGCTCTGCAGTCCCAACAGTTTCGTGGCGGCAATTTTCGTCGCTCAGGTGCACGTGGAGTCACCAGAGGACAGATGGGTCAACAATCCCAGTTCTCCAAAGGTGGGGCGCAAGCCTCGTTCACTAAGCAGACCAAGGGAGGTTATAGGAACAACAGCAACAGAGGTCGCGGCAGAGGAAACAACAGCTCCCGCACCTCTACTCCAAGCAAACAGTGACTCTCTGTCACTGCCCCCCGACCACCTAACACCTGTCGGGGGGAGACTGCAGCAGTTCCTGCCCGTCTGGAAAAACATCACCACAGACAGGTGGGTGCGACAATTAGTTCAGTATGGTTATTGCCTAGAGTTGAAGTCCACTCCACCCAACATCCCACCAAGGCAAAGGCCTATGTCCGCAGAGCACTTGCACTTATTGCAGCAGGAAGTAGTGGCGATGCTGCAAAAAGGCGCAATCGAGCTTGTGCCGGTGGGGGAGGAAGGCACAGGGGTATATTCCCTGTACTTCCTTATTCCAAAGAAGGACGGTTCTCTCAGGCCCATTCTCGATCTACGTCCCCTCAACCTGTACATACTATCGGAACATTTCCACATGCTTACACTGCAGCAGATTCTTCCCTTGCTAAACCAGGGAGACTTCTTAGCAACCTTAGATCTCAAGGATGCTTATTTCCATATTCCACTACACCCGTCACACAGGAAATATCTCAGGTTCACTATTCAAGGCAGGCACTACCAGTTCAAAGTCCTACCCTTCGGAGTCACAACAGCCCCGAGGGTGTTCACCAAGTGTCTAGCGACAGTGGCGGCGCACCTCAGGAGGCAGAATATCCATGTCTACCCCTACCTAGACGACTGGCTCGTACAAGCCAAGTCGGAGCAACAGTGCGCCGCAGACATGTCGACTACAATTCGCCTGCTTCACGATCTGGGTTTCTCCCTGAACTACCCAAAATCGCATCTCCAGCCGGCACATGTCCGGCAGTTCCTGGGTGCTACGATCAACACCCTGACAGCCATGGCTCAGCCAAACCAAGTCAGAATCGACAGCATTCAGTCGCTGATCCAACGATTCAGACCACAACACTCCCTGCCAGCGAGAGTGTTCATGCAGTTGATAGGCATGATGGCCTCCTGCATCTTCATAGTCCCTCACGCACGGTTGCATATGCGCCCGCTCCAGGAGTGCTTAGCGAATCAGTGGACACAGGCTCGTGGGCAATTGACAGACCTAGTGTTGGTTACCAGTCGGGCATACGACTCTCTGCATTGGTGGACTCCACACAACCTTTGCAAGGGCCGACTGTTCCAAGAGCCTGTGCCGCAGATTATCCTGACAACGGACGCATCTCTCCAGGGATGGGGAGCTCATGTGCTCACTTACACAGTGCAGGGGCTATGGACGACGCAGCAACAGAAGATGCACATCAACTATCTGGAACTGATGGCAATCTTCATGGCGCTCAAGTCCTTCATTGTACATCTGAGCAACAAGGTCGTGCTAGTCCGGACGGACAACATGACCGCGATGTACTACATTCAAAAGCAGGGAGGCACCCACTCGCCACAGCTGTCTCATCTGGCTCAGAGCATGTGGAAGTGGGCCATTCAGAGGAACATCTTCCTCATGGCAGAACACCTCCCGGGCAAGGACAATCAGATGGCGGATCTGCTCAGCAGATACAGCCATCAGATGCACGAGTGGGAGATACACCCTTCTGTTCTCCACCCGTTCTTCCAACAGTGGGGTCATCCGGAGATAGACCTGTTCGCAACAAAGGAGAACGCAAAATGCCGACTCTTTGCCGCCAGGTTCCCTCACCCACAGTCGCAGGGGAATGCGATATGGATGAACTGGTCAGGCAAATTTGCATACGCTTTTCCGCCAGCCCCTCTAATACCGCTGGTCGCAAGAAAGCTAAGGCAGCACTCCATGACTCTCGTCCTGGTTGCTCCAACGTGGGCGCGCCAAGCTTGGTACACCACGTTCCTCGAACTCTCGGTGGTGCCGCATCAAAGACTGCGCCTCACACCCAGTCTTTTGACGCAGAACCATGGAGACATTCAGCATCCAGATCCACGACAGCTCAACCTGGCGATCTGGCTCCTGAAGTCCTAGAGTTTGGATACCTTAACCTACCTCCAGAATGCATGAGTATCATCAAGGAGGCGAGGAAACCTACTACTAGAGCATGCTATGCTGCTAAGTGGAAGCGTTTTGTCATCTACTGTACGTCCAATGACATCAACCCGCTAGATGCATCTATTCCCAACATCATCTGTTATCTGTTACATCTCTACAAGTGCAATCTGGCGTACACTTCCATTAGGATACATCTCTCAGCCATAGCGGCTTATCTTCAGAACAGGCAGCACCTCTCTGTCTTCAGGGTGCCCGCCATTAAAGCCTTCCTTGAAGGTCTGAAGAGAGTCATTCCCCCAAGAACTCCACCAGCTCCGGTGTGGAACCTCAACGTCGTTCTCACCAGACTGATGGGGCCACCATTTGAGCCACTGCACTCGTGTGAGCTCCAATTCCTTACGTGGAAAGTGGCCTTTCTGATAGCTATTACGTCTCTGAGGCGTGTCAGTGAGCTGCAAGCGCTCACCATACAAGAGCCGTTCATTCAAATTCACCCAAATAGGGTGGTGCTACGCACTAACCCTAAATTCCTTCCTAAGGTGGTGTCACAGTTTCATCTTAATCAAACTATTGACTTGCCAGCATTCTTTCAAAACCCGCAAACGGTGGCGGAAAGAATGCTCCATACCTTAGATGTACGGAGGGCGTTGATGTACTACATAGACAGAACACAACCCTTTAGAAAGACGAAACAACTCTTTGTTGCCTTCGCACCACAACACAAAGGCAACCCAATTTCCAAAGCAGGGATAGCCAGGTGGATTGTTAAGTGCATCCAGATATGTTATCAAAAAGCCAAGCGCACTTTAACAATACCCCCCAGAGCGCACTCCACACGCAAACTGGGGGCATCCATGGCTTTCCTAGGGAACATTCCTTTAGAGGATATTTGCAGAGCAGCCACGTGGGTCACACCACATACCTTCACAAAACACTACTGTGTTGATGTGCATTCCAAGCAGCAAGCAGCTGTAGGACAGGCTGTTCTAAGGACACTTTTTCAGGTTTCTGCAGCTGGCACGGGCAACCGCCGCTGATGGAGGGACTGCTATGTATTCTATGCTAAGATATGAATTTAGCAGCCCACATGCCTCGAACTGAATATGCTACTTACCAGTATGCATCTGTTCTTGGCATGTAGGGCTGCTAACATTCATATCGCCCGCCCTCCTCCCCGGTGCCTGTCGCAGCTGCAGATATACTATTGTATTTATTCATTAGCATGGACATCCTTTACACTTTCACTCCATCTCCTGCCACAATGGCGAAAAACAATCTGGGGATGGAGCCGATGCCCATGCGCACTGTAGTCCAGGGGAGGAGCCACCTATCTCAGGATACTTCGAAGACTCTTCCAGGACAACAATGTGCAATCATCCGAGCCCAACACTAGGCGGCGATCTAATGCTAAGATATGAATGTTAGCAGCCCTACATGCCAAGAACAGATGCATACTGGTAAGTAGCATATTCAATTCTATTCATGACATAAGAGTATGCATAATACACTGTAATATTTTGCTTGTCAAATGTTGTTTAAATATGAAAAATTTTATCTGAATATAATTTTCTTTTTAGAAGGTTTTCTGCATTAATGTATATTTACATTTCTAGTGATCTATAACCTTCCGGATGAGTGGGGATATGTAGAATTACGCTTTGTCTCCCCCCTTCCGCAAACGACAGATATGGGTTTACTGCTTGCTATTCTGATTCAGGCATGTGAATCTATGAAAGATACCCCAATACTGGATAAGAAAAGAAGTTACTTACCTGTAACTACGGTTATCCAGTATTGGTATCTTTCATAGATTCACATGCACCTACCCTCCTCCCTGGCAGAACAGTCCTTTATTAGGGATACATACTTCTCACTTGTGCTTGGAAAATCTGAGGAGAACTGCCTCTGCTGGGAAGGTTCTAGAGGGTGCTGACAGCTAATTGGTTGGAACTACTTTCAGTTCTTTTCATATAATGAGGTAGATAGGCTGCTAAGTTTTGGGCCTTTTGGGGCCTATAGTCTTGTCAGCCTACTACAGATTATTCGAAGGCACTGCTTTTGTATATATAATTACCGTGGACTGCCGCGATGGGGAATGATTCAGGCATGTGAATCTATGAAAGATACCAATACTGGATAACTGTAGTTACAGGTAAGTAACTTGTTTTCCTCTGTGACTTGGTTATCTTTTCTTTGAAAAGCTTTGGCTGATGACCAGTATTGTTAGCTTGGTCTGGATTTGGCTTTGTATTGTGATATTAATGAAGCACTTAATGAGAATGGAGGTTTGCAGTTCTCTGACCTAAAGATTACTGTTTTGTAGGTTGGAAAGAGCTAAGAAATTGCAAGAACAGAGAGAAAAAGAGCTGGTTGAGAAACAAAAGCAACAGGAATTGGCTGCAGGTAAGAACTTGTAGCTTTCTGAAATAGTACGCATATGACATATGCTCATCTGCAAGCAGATTGTGTCATTCACATGTGTCCTAATTTGTTTTATTTTGCACAATGGAAAGCAGTTGCTTCTAGGCGCTGGAGCACATAATTGGGAATTTGTGATGGATGGCTGTTTGTGGTTACCTTGGAGAAGTTCGAAATTTTGGGGTGGGTCTTGAGCACACCTGTTTTCTATTTTTAATTGGAAATTCTGCTGTTTGTTGCAGTTATTGTCCTACTTTTGCGTGCTGCTTGGTAACTCTGGGCTGCCTAACCCTGAGCCTGTCAAAGCTATTGAAGATTGGTTGTGACACTATCTCAACCATACCAGGCGCACAGCCATTGATTGTGTTGTGGTAAATAAATAAATAATACCCTATTTTTGACTAGACAAATATCATAACAGATAGCTCAATAAATAAGAGTCAAGATTCGAGGTAGTAGGAGTTTTGCAGGTTTAATACAGCATAAGGACAGGAACAGGATAACCTGCATAGACAGGGGCCCGGCAGGATAACCGGGGCCCAGCAGGGGGAAAGAGGCCCAGCAGCTGCTGGGGCTGGGTCTGGGATGAGCGCGCTAGCTTTTTAATAACAATACACAGGCATATATACATAGCGCGAACACATAGCATTACATTGCAGTAGGCGTAACAGTGGGTGGAGCAGAAGGCGTGACGCGTAGCAGTCGCGAAAGATAACAGTAAAAGTAGGTGTAACTGGGCGTATACATAGACATGTGGTGCAAACGTAACAGAATATGTCATGAATGGGGCGGAAACATAGGAGGGGGCTACCTAAGGAGCCGGGACCTCTAACCTAATGGTGCGCGCAAACTGGCAATGACGTGTCACTAGGAGAAGCTGGGGGCTATGAACTCTGTGTTAGGAGCAGAGACTAAAGTCTGGAGAGTCGGAGCGACATGTACCTAAACCCTATCTAGTATCTGATGTTTAGGGAACATGTTGATATAAACTAGAAGTCATGAAGGGAAAGGCTAACTTGATTCTAAGACTGGACCATGCATTATTCTACATGTAGTGCGTGATGAAGAATATTAAATGACCATTAAATGCAGTATTTCTCTAACGTGGAGACGAGAAGGCTAGACAATGACGGAAACTATTGATACAGTTCAGTAGCTTAGGAATGCAGAGAAGGAGGACTGAACTGATAGCTGGAACTATAACATACTTTTGGCAGACTCAGAGGCAGAGCCAGGCTGCACCGGGCACTGCGAGGCAGGAAGTAAGTGAAAGGTCGAGGATACAGGTGGGGGCTGTATCGCTCCTCAGCGAGGCTTCAGGAGACAGGAGCTGAATCTGATGTCCAGGCCCTTTTGAGGCCTAGAAACGGGGACTTTAGAATGAAATAACGTGCACACTGGGAAACGTGGCAACGTAGCTTTACATAGGCCTGATATTCGTAGTATTCACGAGGACTGGAAACCGACATACTAGAGGGGGACACAACTGTAATTGCGTCATTAATCGGACATGGGGAGTAACATATGCATATTGGTCATGCACACATAACATATGATGGATGAGGCGTAGGGACACAGAACATGGCAAAATTTACTTTTCCACATTCCCTCCTTGTCACTACGTTTTCATCAGGAAACATCAATTTTCATGATACCATCTATCATTTCATACAGTATCATTTGCTCGTCTCGAATTATCTTGGAACGGGACTTAGAACGGGGCTTGAGACTAGGAATACAAGAGGTAGCACAAATGCCGCAAATCGCAGGGCCACATTGTATACAGAGGCAGCAGCTAAATATGATCGCTACTGCAATACCTAGAAAGGACAGGACTTTCCATCCCCATGCAGAAATTATATTCCAGAACCAACCGGACCATGTCCAGGTGCCTGGATCTTGGTGTAACAGATGGGCAATTTTATGGAGTCTGGTTATAGCTGAATAAACAGACGGTGCGTTATTTGGAATGAAAATGCAGCAACTAGATCCGATGGCTCTACAGGCCCCGCCCCTATCGGCCAGTATGACGTCAAGGACGAGACGATTCTGTAAAACGACAATTCTCATAAAGGATTGCTCTTCAGTTAAGTTACCTAGAGCGGAGGCAGTCTCATCTACTACAGCTTCAAGGGTTCTTGTTAATCTACGGATTAACTTACTGTTTACAACTGTGCCTAAATAAGGGAACACACCTTTATCTATATCAATAAATTGCTCTGCAGCGGTTTCAGTATAATCGACAATCGGGAGATTTCTCTTGTGTCTAGGATGTACTAGGAAGGAATTCCTATGGTAGTCAGGTGGGGCTAGAAAAACTGGTGGCAGTAGGAAGGCAATGTAACAGGTTCCCTCCCAATCGAGGGGCAGACGAACATATGCGGTTTGACCACAAACAAAATAAGAATGACGTGAAGCTTTGAAAATAGATTTCCCACTGTCACTATACTTGACAACAGTAGTACATTCACTATGTCCTACATGTACGGGACCCTTATTTCGGACACATAATTCGCCTTTGACTGGTAGTACTGAAATAGCAGGTGAGTCTGGAGTAGTATCAGACTGAACATTCAGGACCATGAAATTCGACGAATAATTACCTAAATTATACACTTCATTCTCTAGATCTAACCCTGTTCTGTGGGGAAGACCTTGCTTGTCTGGGAAACATGTACTGTTAAGAAAAGACATATCTGTTGAGGATGACGTTAACGTGGACCATGCTCCACACGAACCATTATGTGAAAACGGATAAGGAAAAAGTGGCAGAACTCCCTTCGGTGTCTGGAAAGGGGGGAGTCGACCACACACCCAACAATTAGTGGCATTGCTGGTCTGGTGTGAGTAATGTAACATGCGGATAAATGAATTATTACGCATAGCGAGGCGGTATGAATATTCGTGAGGAGGCAGATCACTAAACGTGTGCTCTGCTGTAGCATTAGCAGACTTATTTACATGAGGAACTGGGAAATATAGGAAAAATGCGTAACTAGTGCAGGAAATCATAATGCTGAGAAATAATATGAAACTTAGAAAAACGATACATTGAATTGAGTTTTTACTGACTCTCTCACTATGGGGGTCTATTTTATACATGTCAGAAACAGTCTAACCGTTTCACCTAGGGGAGGACTTATACAATCAAACTGACTGACTTATTTTACTAGACCGGAGCTTTAACTTATACTCCTGCTGCGGAGTTTTCTCTAACAGGGGAGGGGTTGTAGCAATGTCTTTTGCGGGACAGTTCTTGAGAGCAATATTCTGGCAGTCTTTAAAATCCTGGGAATCCTTGGAAATGTGTTTAGAAACGGGTTTCAGTCCTTTAAAAAGTTTAACATGAGACAGGTGTAGCCATCCTTTTCGGCCTTCCAACTTCACGGCTGTACGGGTGGTGAGGAGGACCTGACGGGGCTCCTTCCATCGGGGCTCCAGCGGACTTGATCTGTCAAAATTCCGGACCATCACTAGGGAACCTGGAACGATTTCATGCGGTGCCACCTCGGTATTGTCTGGAAATGCGGCGGCAACCTGTGAACGACATGAGTTGAGGGCAGACATCAAGGAAGCTAGGTAATCTGTCAGCATATTACATGAAACATCGGTAATACTTCGGGGTCTAGGAGTACCCCACATGTTAGGGGGGCGGCCGAATACGACCTCATACGGGGACAGACCTGATCTGGAATGTGCAACCATGCGCATATAAAACAAAGCGACTGGCAGAGCTACTAGCCAGTCCACACCTTTTTCTTTACAGACTTTTGCAATTCGGATTTTCAGAGTCTGATTATGTCTCTCTACGAGACCGGCTGCTTCAGGATGGCGTACACAATGGAACTTCCACTGGTACCCTAACAACAGGGAAACGTGCTTCATGAGTTCAGATGAGAATGGCTGACCGTTATCAGAATATACGACTCTAGGGAGTCCATATCGAGGGAAGAATTCACGAACCAACTGCTTGGCAGTGGTCGCGGCTGTGTAATCTGGGACCGGATATGCTTCTGTCCATCTGGACAAAGCGCATACAATTACAAGGACATACTTGAAACCTCGACATCGCTCCATCTGAATATAATCCATCTGGAGGACTTCAAAAGGGTGGTCAGGGGGCTGGAAACCACCTTGTTCCACCGGGACACTTTTTCCTGGGTTAAACTGACAACATATCATACAGGTACGGACTTTCTGCTTGGCTGCAGCTCGTAAATGCTTGTTGAACCAAATGTTCTGGATACTGTCTAACATAGCTTTTTCTCCTAAATGTGCTGGACTATGTGCGGTATTAATGATGACTTGAACCATAGAGTCGGGGAGAAACCATGTGGCTCTACCCTTCGTTAACCATCCTTGATCTGTCTGGACCCCTCCTTGTTCGGACCATTTCTTGATTTCTTCGGGAGTGGCATGTAACTGGATATCTATGACATCTTGTGTAGGGTCCTTAACTGTCATACATGTAATCGGATCTGGAGTATGAGTCATGTTAACTGGAATGTCGGGAGTCTGTGCTGTAAGCTTGGCTGTGCGATCTGCTAGATCGTTACCTTGGGAAATAATGTCAGTAACTTTCGTATGTGCTTTGCATTTCATGATAGCAATAGATGTTGGTAAATGTATGGCATCTAACAGAGCTTGAATAAGGAGACCATGCTGAATCTTGGTTCCATGAGAAGTCATGAAACCTCTCTCCTGCCAGAGCACTCCGAAGTCGTGTACAACTCCAAATGCGTAACGTGAATCTGTATAAACATTAACTTTCAGGTTCTTGGCGTGTATGCAGGCTTGTGTCAGAGCAACTAGCTCTGCTGCTTGAGCGGACAGGGTATCAATACGGTGTGTTTCAATAACTTCGGTGTCAGTAGTCACTGCATACGCGGCGACTAGTTCTCCTGTACTAGTTCTCATACATGAACCATCCACATAAAGTGTCAGGTCGGAATCTGGTAACGGAATGTCTGTCAGGTCTTGTCTTGGTTTTGTCGTAATGTTAACTACTTCCACACAGTCGTGTGTGGCAGAATTTGAACTAACTGACGGTAATAGTGTAGCAGGATTCAGGACGTTGCAGCGTCTAATTTCTATGTGTGGTTGGAACAGTGTCAATTCATAACCTGTTAAACGTGCAATTGTCAAGTGCTGAGTTTGTGTTCGGTTTAAAAGAACTTCCACGGAGTGTGGGACTTGTACCGTCAAGGAGTGTCCTAAAACTATGGAATCACTTTGTCTGATAGCTAGTGCTGTGGCTGCAACTGACTTGAGGCACGCAGGCAACGCCTGGGCGACTGGATCTAATGTGCTCGAAAAATAAGCACAGGGCTTGTATTGTCCTGCTTGATCTTGTGTAAGAACAGATAATGCTGTACCTTCACGTTCAGTGACGAAAAGTGTAAAAGGCTTACTGTAGTTCGGTGTAGCTAGAACTGGAGCTTGGCATAGGGCTTTCTTTAACTCATTGAAACTAAGTGTATGTTCAGATGTCCAAGGGAGAACAGTCGATACGGCTGCCTCCTGTGTCGTTAACTGTATCAGTGGCTTGGCTAGAAATGCATACTGAGGAATCCATTGTCTGCAATAAGAAGTAAGGCCGATAAAGGCACGTACCTCCTTCTGGGTTCTGGGCTGGGGGAGACTCGCTATTAACTGGATACGGTCTGGTGTCAACTGCCTACCCCTCTTGGACAGCAAGTGTCCTAAGTATACCACTTGCTGGACACAGAATTGAAGCTTCGAAGGGGACACCTTGTGCCCCATCTCGGCTAGGAAGTACAGAACTGTAAGTGATGCTCGCTCGCAGTCACGTTCAGAACGGGCTGTGATCAGTAGATCATCGACATACTGGAGCAGGGCAGTGTCAGTTGGCATGTGAATATTATCTAGTTGTCTCTTGAGTGCTTGACTGTAAATACTAGGACTTTCTGTGAAACCTTGAGGAGCGCGTGTAAACATATAGCTCCTTCCATTTAAACAAAATCCGAAAAGAAACTGGCTGTCTGAATGAATTGGAACACTGAAAAATGCGTTCTTGAGGTCTATGACAGTGAAGAACATGGCTTCGGAATCAATGGCTGTCAATAGGGAAGAGATGTCTGGGACAACTGGGTACTGCGGAATAATACATTTATTAAGCTCTCGTAAATCAATCACTAATCGATATACTGGGGGTGCATTTGGATCAGTACGTTTCATGACTGGAATGATCGGAGAATTACATACATTGGAGTCAGTTTCTACAACTACTCCTTGAGCGATGAGCTCGTCAATAATTTTGGATAAGGCTGCTACAGCCTCGGGTGGCAATCTGTACTGTCTGATTCGTGGTAACACTACACCTGGTTTGAGAGTCACACGATAGGGTGTGATTTGCATGTAACCTACATCAGTTGGACCTTGCGCCCATAGATGCTGCGGAACTTGAGACAGTCTTGAATCAAAATCTCGTAATACATAGTGACCCTTAAAGTCACGTAGGAACAGACGTATTCCCTCTGGGGAACAGCATATGACTGCACCTAACTCTTTCAGTGTCTTAATGCCTAACAGATTTTCTGGACATGACTTAGTAAGTAACAGATCAGTAGTACGGGACAATGGACCTACTTCTAAAGTAACTGGCTTTGATATCTCGTTAACGATAGGCTTTCCTGAAAATCCAAGGGAAACATTTCTTGAGCCTGAGAGCGGAGCCCCTGGAACTTCGGCATGACTAATTGTGGTCCTACTTGCCCCTGTATCAATCAAAAACTTTCTGTCTTTCCCTAATACTTGACTGTGAACATAGGGACCTTCTTGATCTACAGGTATCTCGATGAGAGGCAAGCCTACCTCCCTCTCTAGGCTGTTTCATGAATATGGCTGGTACTCTGGATACTCAGACTGTGCATACTGGTACATCTGCGATGTGACATGCTGTGTTGCAGCAATAGGCTGCGGAGCTGGAACTGTCTGTGGTGCATTCTGTGACTGAGGAGTCTGTGAAACTTGTTCTTGTCTAGGCGGACGTGGTCTTTCTTTAGTCTTACCGGTAGCTACGTTGTGTTTCAGAACTACACACTCGTTTATAAAATGACCTGGCTGTTTACAATAATTGCAGTTCCCTTTAACGGGAGCTGCAGGATGACTGGCTTGATTCGGACCCCTCTTCTGACTGTCTTGAGGAACAGATTGTGCAACTAGCACTTTCATTTTCGTGTCTTTCATACGTTTTCTTTCGTGTTCTTGCTCTTCCCTGATTCTATTCTGGTGGTACTGAAGCATCTGGAGCATCTGGGACGGAGTATTAGCTTGCCAGGTGCTTTCGACTTTCAAAACTCGATTTTTAATTTGTGGACTTGAATTCTCGACTAATTTAGTAACAAAGAGGTGAGGGTATGACTCACTACTTGTCTTGAGACCACTGTTGATACTGAAACATTTTTCAAATCTAGAATAAAAATCACTAATATCTTCGTCTTGTTTCTGTTTACAGGCTGAGATTGCATCCCAGTCTTCTTTTCTAGTTGTCAATAATCTGGGTAAAACTTGAATCAATAATTCTGGTAATTCTTTACACTTATCTCCAAGACCGGTACCTGGTACTCGTGCCTTGTCTTCAGCTTCTAGAGCTGTCCAATCGATCTTTTTCTCTCCCACCTCCCATTCTTTTTCCTTTAACTTTTCATACACCCCTGCGGGTAACAGGACCTTTAACATTTTAATGATATCTGGGTAAGTGTATTCTCCCATACGGAGCATGTCTTTTAATTCTCTATGGAACCCTGCTGGATCTTTATCATGACAGGGAATTAATTTCTTCATTTCAAGGAGTTCCATCTTTGTGATTGGAGTGTATACAAACACTCGTTGCATTTCGCCACCCGTTCCTTTAACTGGGTGGACTTCTCGTAACGGATTCTGTCTGTCTATGTAGAACGGTTTACTTTCTGGAGGTGAGACATGAACAAAATGCGGGTTCAAGAACGTTCTATATTTGTGACGCTGTTCTAGAATGACACTAATTAAATCGGTACCTAGACCTCTCCATCTGTACTGGAGTAACTCGTTCAGGATATCATGTAACGGACCTGGGTCAGAGTGTTGACCCTCATACAGAGTAATGAGGTGTTGGATCATATACATACCCACCAGTCGCTGCTCGGCTGGGGGCAATTTCAGAAACATTTGTGCCACTATTTCGTCTGGAAAAGTGGTAGAATCAGTAATCCATCGGACTGCTGATCGGGCTATTTCCTGTTCATGCATGGTATTTAATTCACTGTAACCGATTCGTGATTTCAGAATGTGATCGGTAGCTTGAAATACTTGTTCTAGGGAACCTTGTTCTGGTGCTGGATGATGGAAAATAGACTTGTGTTCCGGACGTAAATGGCGATCTGGAAATCTAGGTTTTCCTACATACGCTATTCTGGCGGGATTCTCGTCCTCTTCCTCTTCAGGATCAGAGATACTTTCTTTCTCACTTACTTGTGCTGCTTTACGCTGTTCGTGTATCTTTATTATCTCTCTACGGATTTTCTTGTACATACTTTCCATGGCACCAATAGTATTGTGCTTTCCTTCGGCTATATTATCACTCCATTTTGTCAGAGTTTTCATTTCGGCTGGATCTTTAGACGGGTTATCTTGTTCTCTTATTAGACAGTTAATTAAAAACTTTAATATCATACGCTGAATCTCAGCTTTCCTTTGAGACATGGCATCACCAATACTTTCTGGATCATCCCCTGTACGGATGAAACGATATATTCTGTCTAGATCTTCTTTCATATTGGGTAGGGTGACTAGATACTCGGTCACCCTTCTTACGCGTACGGAATATAAGACCATATTAAACTCGCCTGGAACTGGGTCATAGGCACATTCGCCAAGGGTTTGCCTGATTTCTGTAACAGACTTATTACTTTTAGGAGTACGCTGTGATGCTTGAGCATGTAATTCGAGTGCTGATAAACGCTTGTGTGGCGGCGGGGTTTGAGGAAGACCTCCTCCTGCGGCCCCTAAACTGGAATCATCAACTGATGCTTTCCGACCTGGCAGGGTCGGTAATTGTAACGTGGGCTGGACTTGTATGGCGGGCTGACCCGGGGGAGCTGTTAAGGGCACCCCGGTGTCTGGAGGAACAGGAACTACCTGATTTACAGGGACTGGCGGAGCGCGAACAGGATTTGCATATTCGGGGACTGTGTCGTCCAAATAGGACGAAATAAAAATATCAGCTGCGGTCGGTTTGTGACGTAGCTTGGTCGGAACTAATGGTGGCGGGAAATTACTGGATGCCTCTGGGGTCGCTTTTGGCAAGCCTTCGGCAAGAAGAGGATACATACCCTTAATAAGGGCATGCCTCTGTCTGTCTGACTGTTCGGCTTTGACTTGCTCACCTATCTCGATTAATTCTCTTTCTTGGGCTCGTTCTTGGGATTCTCTACTTAACTCTGACTTTCTGACTTCCTTTTCCGTTCTTTTATGAGCTTCTTTACGCCATAACTCGATGGCATCTTTCTGTGACTGTCTGGCTTTCTTTTTCCATAATACTTCTTCTACTCGCATGATGCATTCGGGATCCCATGTACCCGATACGGGCCATCTATACTTTTCTTCTAACTGTTTGGTATAATCTACCCATAAATCTAGATATAATATGGCGCTTATGCCATGCTTCTGATACATAAAATGACCTGGACTGTCCCTGGGCGGGACAGGAACTGCTTCTTCCAATAAACCCTTTCTAGTTTTTAACTGACATAACTTGGAAAATATGGGCATGACTGAACTGTAATCTAGACACAATACAATACACAATAAAAACACGAAATCACGTCGCACTCATACCACAACATTGAAATACATGAAAAACATTATAAATAACAGTTCGAACAGAATATTACCTGGAAATACTGAGAACAGAAACAGAACAGAATTTCTCGAGAACTGAACAGACTAGAGTTACTAGATGCACTGCTGTAACAGTACGACATTTACCGGTCTCATAAAGAGACACGTCAGAACCCGCATCCACCGAAGTGGACACTTCGTTTGTGGGACTGTGTACCACCAACCCACAGACCAGAGTCAATTAAAGTGACCCTGTCTAGATACCACCCCAGTAATGGTACTCACCGGGCAGCAAGAACGGAAGGCCTCGGACTGGACTGGACTGCTACGACGACGGACGACGAACTTCGGACTTCAGTTACGGGTGGGCCTCCGGATACCTCGGACCTTGGACTCTTGGCTTGGGCTCTGGTCGGGACTCGCCGCGTTCCTCCACCGTCTCGTTTGGATGCTGGACCGCCTCCTCCGTCTCCTCCGTGGGCCTGAGGGATACTTGAAGCAGAAATATCTGCCGGTGCGCAGAAGAGTTCCGTCACGACTGCAGAGGGTCAGGGGGTCGGCGTGGCTTCACCGACGCGTGGGGAAAGGGCAAGTCCCTGTTCGGGCGCCATTATGTGGTAAATAAATAAATAATACCCTATTTTTGACTAGACAAATATCATAACAGATAGCTCAATAAATAAGAGTCAAGATTCGAGGTAGTAGGAGTTTTGCAGGTTTAATACAGCATAAGGACAGGAACAGGATAACCTGCATAGACAGGGGCCCGGCAGGATAACCGGGGCCCAGCAGGGGAAAAGAGGCCCAGCAGCTGCTGGGGCTGGGTCTGGGATGAGCGCGCTAGCTTTTTAATAACAATACACAGGCATATATACATAGCGCGAACACATAGCATTACATTGCAGTAGGCGTAACAGTGGGTGGAGCAGAAGGCGTGACGCGTAGCAGTCGCGAAAGATAACAGTAAAAGTAGGTGTAACTGGGCGTATACATAGACATGTGGTGCAAACGTAACAGAATATGTCATGAATGGGGCGGAAACATAGGAGGGGGCTACCTAAGGAGCCGGGACCTCTAACCTAATGGTGCGCGCAAACTGGCAATGACGTGTCACTAGGAGAAGCTGGGGGCTATGAACTCTGTGTTAGGAGCAGAGACTAAAGTCTGGAGAGTCGGAGCGACATGTACCTAAACCCTATCTAGTATCTGATGTTTAGGGAACATGTTGATATAAACTAGAAGTCATGAAGGGAAAGGCTAACTTGATTCTAAGACTGGACCATGCATTATTCTACATGTAGTGCGTGATGAAGAATATTAAATGACCATTAAATGCAGTATTTCTCTAACGTGGAGACGAGAAGGCTAGACAATGACGGAAACTATTGATACAGTTCAGTAGCTTAGGAATGCAGAGAAGGAGGACTGAACTGATAGCTGGAACTATAACATACTTTTGGCAGACTCAGAGGCAGAGCCAGGCTGCACCGGGCACTGCGAGGCAGGAAGTAAGTGAAAGGTCGAGGATACAGGTGGGGGCTGTATCGCTCCTCAGCGAGGCTTCAGGAGACAGGAGCTGAATCTGATGTCCAGGCCCTTTTGAGGCCTAGAAACGGGGACTTTAGAATGAAATAACGTGCACACTGGGAAACGTGGCAACGTAGCTTTACATAGGCCTGATATTCGTAGTATTCACGAGGACTGGAAACCGACATACTAGAGGGGGACACAACTGTAATTGCGTCATTAATCAGACATGGGGAGTAACATATGCATATTGGTCATGCACACATAACATATGATGGATGAGGCGTAGGGACACAGAACATGGCAAAATTTACTTTTCCACAGTGTAATTCCCCCTTTACAAAAATTCTTACTTTTCAAATTGAATGCTTAATTCGCATATTTATTCCGGAACCTTGTTCCACATAAATTGTTTCAAATTATAAATTCTTGCATTTGCTTTGTTTAAACATAATGACTTGCAATATACACAACTTCATATTTTCAAAATCTTTTCAAAAGAAATCTTTTAACAAAAACGCATTCATAACAATTTATCGACGATTGTGGTGAAGTTGGCCCGATGCATTTCGGGACCAGTGTCCCTTCTTCAGGGGCCTCTGTGGAAGAAAATAATATGCCTATAACTCACTGTATACTATTTACACTTTCGCCACTACTCAGTCTTGAGCGCCAAGCTCCTTGGTAATCATCAATTACTGTGTTCAAACGCATATCATGTAACAGTGCAAAGACACATATATTCCATTCATAGTAAATAGCTCGTGCAGAATCCTGACATACATGATGATTATTAAATGTCCTCTTGTGATAACAGTGCCTCAAATGCAGTTAGTCAAGCAGTTTTTCACATGGTTAATAAGACTCACTCACGTGTATGTAAACCGTCTGCGTGGACTTCACTGTGAATGCAAAAGACGCTCAGCCTTAACACTGCTCTGTGAAAAAATAACGAACATGTCCATAAAGGACTGTGTCGTGTCGTACTCTGAATCATTGTGAAAGCCGGGTAAAAAACGAAAAGTTACCTGCACTTCTACTTAGCAGACGGAGTGTCGGAGAAAATATCTGCAATGATAATAGGGGACCCGTGTTACAAACCGGTTAAGGGGAAACTGTCTAGCGTGACAATGTAAGATACTGAAAAACGAGCCTGCTTACCCGCGGTTAACCGGAACGTTTTCGTAAGAGTCCTGCTCAGCTGTGCCTAGCGATCACAGTGAGAAGAATCCCCGATACTTTAAAAGAACGCGATGATGAAGGGTAACAACAAGCGATAACGGACTGTGCACAAAATGTGTCGGCCATGTTAAACCGGGGTAATTCCAGCTAACACCGCTGAGGTTGCGAGTAAGACCTAGCTTCTCTAAAAATAAAGATTTGAAAGGACTACTGAAACCGTTTATAATTATAACTGGATACACAAAATAAACGAGAGTGTGATTGAACCGGTATAGTACCCTATGGGACCAGTATAATTACACAAACCGATGTGTGATAGATGCGATCATCACTAGCTACCTGAATAGTGAAAGTGTGAATGATAAAACCTGGCGAACCAGAGTTTATAATGTATAAAACTGAAGTTGAAACAATAGTCTACACGGGTTAATGTGAATGGTGATAAATATAGATCCAATGTAGTCCGAGCCTAGTGTTGACATAGATGCAATCTAAACAGTACAATATCTGTGATATCATACAAGTAGAAGAAATCTTACACTCATCGTTTACCATGATAGTTGTGCGCATGTATACAATTTAACACGATCCTATACAATACAGATGATTTCAGTATAAATATCTGTTTTGTCATACAAGTAGAAGAAATCTTGCACTCATCGCTTACCATGATAGTTGTGCGCATGTATACAATTTAACACAATCCTATACAATACAGATGATTTCAGTATAAATTTGAGTCCTATTTACATGATCACAGAAAACATACTAAATCCAGTTTGTCATTCAAACCCATCGGTTCCATTGTTTGAAATTTTTTAATTAGCATAATTTCCCTTTGGGATAAGTTTCTGGCTATTGGTTCCTTCCCTTTGCTCAATTTTTTCTAAGGCCATAAACCGTACTTGGGAAATGTTGTGGTTGTGATTTATCCAATGGGATGCCAGATTGGATTTCATGTTTTTGTTCCGTATCATGCTTTTGTGTTCTCCTATCCTTATTTTCAAATTTCTCTCTGTTTTGCCTATGTACATTAGGCCGCAGGGACATTTTATACAGTATAATACAAAGTTCGAGTTACAGTCAGCTGTGAGTTTAAGTTTGATTTTAGCTCCAGTTCTCGGGTGGGTTTCTGGACGTTAAAATCACAAAAGCGGAAGAAACATTCGTCACCAAAACTTATGTGAAACCCACCGACAGAAACAACACCTTATCCTATCAGAGCTTTCATTCTCCTAAACTTATTGAAAATTTGCCATTTTCCCAAATGATACGGAGCAAAAGAATCTGCTCAACCCCAGAGGCACATGAGGAAGACATGCAAAGATTAAAGAAAAGATTCATGGAACGTGGCTACCCCACCAATTGCATAGAGAAAGCTGAAAAAAGGATCAAGGCAATCAATCGTGAAAACTTGTTGATCAGCAAAAACAAATCCACTACAACCAACCGAAGTGTGTTTGTATCTAAATTTTCAACACGTGCCATTAACATCAGGAAAATTATCAGCAAAAGGTGGGAACTTTTAGAAAATGATGAAGACTTTCACAATATCTTTGAGTCAAAGCCACTATTTGCATATACGAGAAGTCGGAATCTACAAGAACAACTAAAACAAGTGACCAAGCCAGATAACATCAATCATAAGGGAATGCGTAAATGCAACAACTGTGTCCACTGCAACAACGTCATGCAACAGGATTTTGTAACCCACCCGAGAACTGGAGCTAAAATCAAACTTAAACTCACAGCTGACTGTAACTCGAACTTTGTATTATACTGTATAAAATGTCCCTGCGGCCTAATGTACATAGGCAAAACAGAGAGAAAATTGAAAATAAGGATAGGAGAACACAAAAGCATGATACGGAACAAAAACATGAAATCCAATCTGGCATCCCATTGGATAAATCACAACCACAACATTTCCCAAGTACGGTTTATGGCCTTAGAAAAAATTGAGCAAAGGGAAGGAGCCAATAGCCAGAAACTGTTATCCCAAAGGGAAATTATGCTAATTAAAAAATTTCAAACAATGGAACCGATGGGTTTGAATGACAAACTGGATTTAGTATGTTTTCTGTGATCATGTAAATAGGACTCAAATTTATACTGAAATCATCTGTATTGTATAGGATTGTGTTAAATTGTATACATGCGCACAACTATCATGGTAAGCGATGAGTGCAAGATTTCTTCTACTTGTATGACAAAACAGATATTTATACTGAAATCATCTGTATTGTATAGGATCGTGTTAAATTGTATACATGCGTACAACTATCATGGTAAACGATGAGTGTAAGATTTCTTCTACTTGTATGATATCACAGATATTGTACTGTTTAGATTGCATCTATTTCAACACTAGGCTCGGACTACATTGGATCTATATTTATCACCATTCACATTAACCCGTGTAGACTATTGTTTCAACTTCAGTTTTATACATTATAAACTCTGGTTCGCCAGGTTTTATCATTCACACTTTCACTATTCAGGTAGCTAGTGATGATCGCATCTATCACACATCGGTTTGTGTAATTATACTGGTCCCATAGGGTACTATACCGGTTCAATCACACTCTCGTTTATTTTGTGTATCCAGTTATAATTATAAACGGTTTCAGTAGTCCTTTCAAATCTTTATTTTTAGAGAAGCTAGGTCTTACTCGCAACCTCAGCGGTGTTAGCTGGAATTACCCCGGTTTAACATGGCCGACACATTTTGTGCACAGTCCGTTATCGCTTGTTGTTACCCTTCATCATCGCGTTCTTTTAAAGTATCGGGGATTCTTCTCACTGTGATCGCTAGGCACAGCTGAGCAGGACTCTTACGAAAACGTTCCGGTTAACCGCGGGTAAGCAGGCTCGTTTTTCAGTATCTTACATTGTCACGCTAGACAGTTTCCCCTTAACCGGTTTGTAACACGGGTCCCCTATTATCATTGCAGATATTTTCTCCGACACTCCGTCTGCTAAGTAGAAGTGCAGGTAACTTTTCGTTTTTTACCCGGCTTTCACAATGATTCAGAGTACGACACGACACAGTCCTTTATGGACATGTTCGTTATTTTTTCACAGAGCAGTGTTAAGGCTGAGCGTCTTTTGCATTCACAGTGAAGTCCACGCAGACGGTTTACATACACGTGAGTGAGTCTTATTAACCATGTGAAAAACTGCTTGACTAACTGCATTTGAGGCACTGTTATCACAAGAGGACATTTAATAATCATCATGTATGTCAGGATTCTGCACGAGCTATTTACTATGAATGGAATATATGTGTCTTTGCACTGTTACATGATATGCGTTTGAACACAGTAATTGATGATTACCAAGGAGCTTGGCGCTCAAGACTGAGTAGTGGCGAAAGTGTAAATAGTATACAGTGAGTAATAGGCATATTATTTTCTTCCACAGAGGCCCCTGAAGAAGGGACACTGGTCCCGAAATGCATCGGGCCAACTTCACCACAATCGTCGATAAATTGTTATGAATGCATTTTTGTTAAAAGATTTCTTTTGAAAAGATTTTGAAAATATGAAGTTGTGTATATTGCAAGTCATTATGTTTAAACAAAGCAAATGCAAGAATTTATAATTTGAAACAATTTATGTGGAACAAGGTTCCGGAATAAATATGCGAATTAAGCATTCAATTTGAAAAGTAAGAATTTTTGTAAAGGGGGAATTACACAATCAATGGCTGTGCGCCTGGTATGGTTGGGATAGTGTCACAACCAATCTTCAATACCTTGGAGAAGTGCCACGGGTGGTCTAATCATTGCTATATTGAGGTGCTTACTCAATATTGACGAGACGCAAAATCTGGCAAATAGCTGAATTACCGTTGTTAATTGTCAGTCACCTTTCAGTCTGTTACCTTGTCATGGTCCCATCGAAAGTATCTAGTTGATTTTAGCGAGACATGGGAAATGACATGCATGTTTGGTTCTAACTGTGGGTTCGAGGCATTTGAGCTGTAGATCACATGCTATGCATAGATCATCTAGTGTTGGGTCTGGATGTTTGCACTTGGTTTTTCTTTGAAGAAGTCTTCTTAGTCACGAAGTAGGTGACTCTTCCTTTCGGTGAGAGTGCGCATGGTCATGGACTCCATTTTCAGATTGTTTTTTCCGCCATCGGGTTCTGATGGTACTCGCTGCGCTCCGGTTCAACACCATCCTTCGGTTTCCCTCGGTGAGTAGAACACTCCACCTCAACTGTATTGTTTCTGATTGCGTATTCCATTCCTTGTGTATCGTGTTTATTTTGGAAAAACCCTCTTTCGATCGAAGAGCTCGTGGTATGCCGTCGGGCCTAGCCGCCTCAGTTCGACTCGCAGTCCATTGAACATACTCCCTTTAATTTCTGCCCTCGGTGCCACGTGAAAAAACAGCGCACCAACTCACATTTTTATTTATTTATTTGTAAGGTTTTATATAGCGCTGGCTAGACCATTAGGTATCAGAGCGCTTTTAGCAGATCATAGTTGCAAGTTACATCGTTAAAAAGGTTACACAGTTGTTAGAGTATAGCTACATAGTTACATGTTAGGTCGAGACAAACAATAAGGAAATATGCGTAAGGGAAAAAGCAGGCAAGGGGAGAGATTCAGGGGAGAGGGGCTAGGAGCTGGGATGTAGACAGCGAATGAAGGAGGGAAAGAGAAGGTGGAGGGTGAGCGACCCAGCATGAAAGTAGAGGGGAAGGGTGACGGGGGCACAAATAGGTAGACTAGTAATAGTTGCGTCCAAAGTCCAGTAAGCTGTGATCCATGGGGAAGTGTTATCCTTCCCCCCCCCCACTCCTTAGCGAGAGGCTCCCTAAACGCAGTGGACTCTCTTAGAGGGGTCTCTGAGACTCCAAGGCCTACCTACTCGATCCTTCCCCAAAAAGGGGAGGGGAGTGCTTTGGCAAGGGGCACCATACCATACCTCAACTGTGAGTGGCTCCCTTGGCGCTATAGACTCTCTGAGGAATCACAGACTCCAGAGTATTAGTAATTGGGTCTTTCCCCAACAAGTGGAGGAGTGCTTAGTTAAAGGGCACAAGGGACAGGGCTAGGCGGCGTAGCAGGCAAGGGGAGAGATTAAGGGGATAGGAGCAGAGGAAGTAGACCAAGAATGAAAGCGGTAAAGCGGTAGGGGAGGGTGATGGAGAGCAAGAAAGAAGAGGGAGGATGAAAGGGGCACAAGTCCATAAATGGGTAAAAACCGTGTCCAAGGTCTGGCAAGCGGGGATCCCAGCAACAATGTTGCGAGAATTCGTAGGAGGGAAGTGAGGTAGGAGCCATAGCAGGGAGACGAGGAAGAACTGTACCCATTGTCTGGTTGGGTAGGTGACAGTCAAGGGGAAACCAGGGCCAATCTCCTCTATAGCTGTCTAGCAGCTCCACCGGGTATCAGCCATGTTGCTCCGGTCTTGACGTTCAGGAAAAACAGTTTTGAATAGATGCATAGGCTACAGTTGCATGGTGAAGTAGCGGAAGAACTTGTCCCCACTAGAGGACAGAGGTAAAAAGGGGGGGGGGGATATTAAACAGTCTAGGGAAGGAGCAGGAGGCTGCCATTTAGGCTGCAGAGGAAACAAAAGCTGAGGCGGATGCCATTTTAATGAAGTGTGCAATCTGCGTTTGTCACCAGAACACAGTGAGCAGGACTGAGATGCGTGCCAAGCTTTCCGCTCCAAGAAGACTCATCGCGACCGTCTAGCTCGACTCCGTGACATGCAGAGCCAACACACAGGCTCCATTCCGGACCTCTGCGCACCTCAATTGGATGAAACCGGCGATGCTATCGGGGCCTAGGAAGATCCGGATCTGATCTCCCTTTCCGAGGACGGCTCCGATCAGGATGAAGACATCCTGCATGGACAACATACTGTAAGTATCCTCCCTACCTCCCCAAAACTCCCAAGTCAACCTAAGACGAAGGCTCCGGACCAACCCGCGCCCTCAGGCCCCTCATCTGCACCGAGACCACGCTTCCGATGCCCCGTCTTCCGGCTCCGAAAAGCCCCACTCCAAGTTGAGCACCGAGCCGAAGCCATCTGGTCAAAGCCCAAGTCCAGCTCCGAACATCACTGCATGGCACCGAAAAACACTTCGAATCCGAAGACACCAACCCCTAAGCCGTCGCCACTGAAAACTTCGACATCAAAACAGACTGATGTACCAAAATCACCTAAAAAGCACAGTTTTGACGATCTGCTCAATAAACCGGACCCGAAACAGAAGGTGGTGTACATTCACCCTAACACTGGACATATTACCACCAAAGTAACTCTAAAAAGGACTGATATCGAAGAGAAATATCCCATTCCTTTGAAGAAGAGAAATAATGGAACTAACCCTTCCCCTCTTCCTCTTCTAGCAGCACCTTCTCCTCAGTCTCTACCTGAAATGAAATGAAATGAAAATGCAACTTATAAACGCGCTACTAAGCCCGAAGGCATCAAGGCGCCTAACCAAAAAGGGAATCATAAAGGCAAAATCCAGAGCTAAGGGTAGGCTGTGGCAAATAGCCGGGTCTTAAGAGCCCTCCTAAAAGCTTGCATTGAGGGTAGGGACTTAATTTCAGCCGGCAAAGTGTTCCACAACTTCGGAGCAAGGCTCGAAAAAGCTCTGCCACCCCACTTGGCTCTACGAACGCTGGTAACTGATAGCATAGATTTATTGGCAGAGCGCAGAGTTCTGGAAGGGGTATAAGGGACCAGCAGGTCTCTTATGCCTCCAGACCTGTTTGTAGCCAGAGCCCCATAGATCAAACATAGGGACTTGAAGGAGATCCTGGCCTCAATCGGAAGCCAATGTAATGTCTTTCTCGCAGCAGTGGCTGAGGCACGCTTAGGTAAATCCAGTACAAACTTGGCCGCAGCGTTCTGCACCATTTGAAGTCGCAGTAACAGACCCTTGTTTATACCTAGATATAAGGCATTACAATAGTCCAGTCTGGAACCTATCAGTGCTACTACAACTTGCTTTCTAGCTTGTGGGGACAGATAGTGCTTAATCATCCGCAAGATATTTATTATACCCCAACATGTGGAGATAGTCCTGTTAACTTGCTGACCCATCTCCAAGGTGGGGTCAATCAAGACTCCTAAGTTCCTTGCCAGGGCTGTGGGTACAGGACAGACTCCCAAAGATGTAGGCCACCATTCCGCAGACCAAATGTCCTCCTTACCTCCAAACACCAGAATTTCTGTCTTCTCGCCATTAAGCTTCAATGAATTGCAGATCATCCATTGAGCGACTGCCTCCATACATTGTCTAAAATTGGAGGCAGCAGAGATGACAGGTTGGGCGAGAGACACCAGAATCTGAGTGTCATCGGCATAGGAGACTACCTCCATCCCATATGATCTAATAAGCCTGGCAAGTGGGGTCACATACCTGTGCCAACTTCACCTGAGCACTAACCACCACATACACCTGACCATCAGGAGGATGGGGATGGTAATGATGATAACCAGCCAGGACCTATAGATGAAGTGGGATGACTACAACATTGACTCGCCCACAGACAACAATCCTGTCTTATACCCTACCAGGCCCTCTCCGCCAGATGACAGTGTAGACTATATTGAATTACTAGGCAGGGCTGCCAATTACCATGGGGTGCAGCTCCATAAAGAATCCCTCGAAGAGGATGTTCGAGGCATTTGAGCTGCAGATTGTGCACTTAGAATTAGATCGCCACCTGGTGTTGGGCTCGGATGATTGCAGGTTGTTGTCTTCTTGGAAGAAGTCTTTGTAGTCACGAGAAAGGTGACTCCTCCCTTGGACAATGCTGCGCATGGGCATCGGCTCCATCCTTAGTTTGTTTTTTTCCGCCACTGGGTTCGGATAAAATTTTCTCCGCTCTGGCTATTAAAACACTTTTCAAGCACCTCGGAAGCGCAAAACTTCCTCAAACTTCTAACAACTACCTTCGACATCGACTACAATAGTTTCTACGCCATCAGCTCGATTCCGGTCATCGGCGCAGGCCGTTGGGCCTATCGACGCTGTGCGGCCTACACCTCATGGACAGAACTCCGTTCAAAAGATGCCCGGTAAGTCGAGCAAAGTTTCCACATAGCGATCACCACGAGATCTGCAACCTCTGTCTATCGCCAGAACACGACGAATCGACCTGCACATCTTGTGCATCCTTCCGATCGAAGAAAACCATCCGGGATCGTAGGGCCCGTCAACACGAAATGAGATCAGCCCGGAACCGGGAGATATCTTCGATGAAGAGGTTCCGCTCGTTCCCGAAGAAGATGGCAGACTACTCAGATGACTCCATTCCATCGGGTCAGCGCGTGAGTACTACTGCCCCTGCACCACATACAGTTCCCAAACCAAAGGCAAAGGTCAACACTCCGCCCGCAGGGTCCAGTCGAGACCGAACACCTGCGTTCGAGGCATGTGGGCTGCTAAATTCATATCTATTGCATAGATCGCCGCCTAGTGTTGGGTCCGGATGATTGCACATTGTTGTCCTGGAAGAGTCTTCGAAGTATCACGAGATAGGTGGCTCCTCCCCTGGACTACAGTGCGCATGGGCATCGACTCCATCCCCAGATTGTTTTTTTCCGCCATTGGGTTCGGATGTGATTTCGACGTCTCTTGTCGGAATCGGTAAAAACAGTTCTCTAAAGGCCAAAAGGCTTTCTAACCTCGTCGGTATTGTTGGCGTTCGGTTCTCGTGTATACTCCAACTCTTCGAGTCGGTTTTCTGGGGAGTCGCGTGACTCTTCGGCATCGAGGCCCTTTGACGCAGCAAGACCGAGACTAAACTACAATGGAACGAAGTCCGTTCAAAAAGTGTCCCGTGTGCGGTTCGAAGTACCCACACATCGACGTGCATCCTGTATGCAACAAGTGCCTGTCGCCGGACGACAACGAGGCCAACTGTATGGCCTGTTCGAAGTTCAGGTCGAAGAAGACGCTCAAGATTCGGCGCGTGGCGCGCCTCGAGGCCCAGCGATCGGCACCGGAACCTGTAGACATCTTCAACGACCCCGAAGCTGATGAGCTAGAGCTGCAGCTTCAGATCTCGCCTCCATCGGCGGAGGTCGAGGCCGACTACGGAGAAGCCGTTGAGGGCCTGGACCTACAAGAATACGTCGAGGAGGTAGGGGATGACGAGGAAGTTTATGGGGCTGTGGAAGATAGCTCGGAGGAAGAGCTATGCCCCGTCCGTACACTGACTAAGGCTCAGGTCACGGGATCGCCACTCGGCCTTACCCACGACCCTCACCCTACGTCCTTGGCCCTGCCTTCTGGCCCGGCTACAGACATTTCAGCGGAGCCTCCGTTACAGAAAACGAAACCGAAACCATCGGCTTCGACGTCATCTAAGATGGCCGACACACCATCGAAACCGAAGACGGCAGAGACACCTTCAAAACCGTCGTCTTCGATGGCTTCGAAACCGAAAAAGGCTGTCGAACACGACAAGGCACCCAAAGGGGCCAAAGAGTCCAGCTCAAAGAAGGTCGTCGAGTAAGGTGGTGGTGTCGACGTCGAAGAAGTCTGCCGAGACCCCTTCACCCAAGGCTACTGCGCCAACGGGCACGCGGCCGGTCGACAGGCCGTCGGAGAAGGTCCCCGAGCCAAAGTCTGGTACACCGACGCAAAGGGAAAAATCTGCCGATCCAAAGCCGGCTGCGTCGACGCCTAGGGCCCAGACTGTCGAGGGTGCGTCCGCGCACGCACAGAAGTAGTCGTCGCTCGGATCATCCCCTGGTGGCGGATCGAAGCCCAAGGTCTGATCGACGAAGCCGTCCGCTTCTTTTACTAAGCAGGTCGCGGACTCCCTGAAGAGGATACGGGACAAGGCGTCGGAGCCGCCAACGCCCTCGGTCCCGAAGGCAACTGTTCCACCGAAGAAGGCTTCGACGCCGATCCTCTATACTCTGCCGCCGAAGGCTTTCGCACCTCGTACAGTGGCCGATGACTCGGAGGGGCTGCGGCAGAATCAGCGTAGTGGAAGCTCTGCTCGACCATTTTCGCAGGAGGATGAATCGGAGCATTTTATCGACGCCGACACTGGCACATTAATGCTCTACAAAAGGAAAATTACATCCCAGCCAGTGGACTCCTATGTAATCCCTCTGAAGAAGAAGAGGCCTGCACCTGATACTCCAGACCTTGTGGAACCCATTCCTCAACAGCCTAGGAGGAATCCAACACCTTAACCCACTTACTCAGATGGGGATGGAAATAACCAAAATGAGGAGTATAACTTCCCTGCCAATAATGACCCTGATGAGCAGCAGGACTCCTGGGTGGACACTGGTGATCAGGGTGACCAACAGGTGATTGGTGACCCACAGCTTTATGGGATAAAGACTTCTCCTACTGAAGACTCGGCGGCATTTAATGCCTTGATTGAACGGGCAGCTGCAAATCACAAGGTGGAGATGCATGCCGACCCTGTGGAGGTTGACTTTTTGTTCGATACGTTCTCTGCATCGGAGAAAACTGTTAAAACACTGCCAATGCTTAAAGGGGTTCTCAAACATTCCACTGACATTTTCAAAGAACCCACCCGGGCGAGGGTGGTCAACCCACGTATAGAAAAAAAATACAGACCGGCACCTGGGGACCCTGCTTATATTCGTGGCCAGTTGCCTCTAGACTCTTTGGTAGTCTCCAATGCCCGCAAGAGGGCGAATTCACAGACAACGGGTGAAGCTCCTCCCCCGGATAAAGAGTCAAAAGTGCTGGAGGCAGGGGGCAAAAGGGTGGCAGCGCAGGCCGCAAACATATGGCGCATATCCAATACACAAGCTCTGCTGGCTAGATATGATAGGGCGCATTATGACACCTTGGAAACACTTTTGCAGCACCTTCCAGACCAGTTCAAAGAAGGAGCTGAAATGTTGGTCCAGGAGGGCAAGCTCATTTCTAATGCTGCGATTAAATGTGCGCTTGATGTTGCAGATACAGCGGCAAGAGCGGTGAACACTAGTGTTATGCTAAGGCGTCAGGCGTGGCTCCGCATCTCAGGCTTCAAGCCCGAGATCCAAACAACTATCCTCAACCAACCCGTCAATCCAGACAGACTGTTTGGACCAGAGGTTGACACCACCCTTGAGAAGATTAAAAAAGACACAGACAGCGAAGTCCATGGGTGCTCTTCAGTCTCAGCAATACAGGGGAAACACTTTTCGTCGCGCAAGAGGTGTTACCAGAGGTCACTTGGCACAGCAGACCGGTTTCAATAGAGGAGGCGCCCAGGCCTCTTACCCCAAACAGAATAGAGGTGGCTACAGAGGAAACAGCGCTAAGGGCAGAGGCAGAGGCAACAATAGTTTTGCAGCGTGAATCTTTCTGGATTCACTATGCTGTGCATTATTCCGCGGTCTTGTGGTTGGGTCCGGATTCGTAGTCTTTTCTTTGTTTTTTTTTTTTTTTTTTTCTTTGCCCAGGTGGGCGTCGGCGTCACACCCCCTTTGGGTGTATTTCCGGTGACGTCGGCATGCTTCCTGCGGAAGCTCCCACTCTTGGGCGCCATCTTCAGATTCTTTTTTTCCGCGGTCGGGTCTGGATCGTTCCCGTTTGGGCTCCAGACATTTTTGGAGAAAGAAGAAAGAAAATACAGAAAAGACAAGGAGAAGTCATCTGAAGACTCCAGGGGACTTCACCGACGAAAGACAAGCAAAGATAAGGCGTTTTCCATCCAGATCTTCGACGACCGTCGACGAACACGCGACCAGAGAGGCCCTGGACGCTCGAGGATGGACAACACGCCGTTCAAGTTCTGCCGTAACTGCCACCACAAGTACGCGCAGAAGGACCAGCACCCGGTATGCAACCTTTGCCTACCGGTGGACCACGAAAGCGGAGACTGCAACGCCTGTTCCGCCTTCACCCCGAAGACCCTTCGTGTGAGAGAGAGGCAGAGGGTAGCACACGCCGCCCTGCAGGGGAAGGCCCCGACCCCGTCGCTCTACGAGCTGGGGATGTCCTCCGAGGAAGAAGACAACGCTGCCGCCGAAGACGACAGCTACACGGTCGTAGAGACCGATTACACGAAGACTTCTGACAAGGTAGGAGACTCTTCGGCCCCCAAGAACCCGAGAGACTCTGAGTCTCGAAAAATCGAGGGCAAGACCCCGAAAGCGCCGACGCCAAAAAAGGCGGCGTCCGCGACTACTCCCAGGCCCAGCGGATCCTCAGAGAAGGAGTCCCCGGCGCCGAGAGCTGCTGATCAGCAGAAGACGTCGAAAATCGTCCCCGAAAAGGATCGATCGAGGGAGAAAGACCCGAAACTGTCGACGACGACCAGAGACCCGATATCCGGTTCGACGTCGAAAGCTTCGACTCCGAGAGGCACGGCGACGAGCCATCCGTCGAAGAGAGCGGCGGAACCATCCGACGCGGAACACGCGGCCGAGATGGAAAAGAAAAGAAGGCGCCTCGAGGCAGAAATGGAGAACTTCATGCAGCGGAAAAAAGATTTCGACGCAAGGATGAAGGCCTTCACGATCCCTCACAAGACCAAGCCACCAGTGCTGGAGGCGGTCGAGGAGGAAGAAGAAGAGGTCGCCGAAGTCACCGAGCAAGACCAGGACGTCGAGGTGTTCGACGACCAGGAGGAGTACGAGAATCCCCACGAGAGCTACAGCTATGGGGAGGAAGATGAGGGCAGGACAGACACAGAGTCGGCGCCCTATGACCTTCAGGAGGTAGATTACATCGATGTCGACACCGACAGCCCGGAGGAGGTGGTCGACACCTACCCCTCGAGGCCCTCGCCGCCGGACGACATCGGGGCCTACAACGCGGTGATACAATCTGCCGCAGCAGCTTTCAAGCTCAAGCTCGACGAAGAGAAGCAGAAAGCAGACTTCCTTCTGGAAACATTGCTCCCAACACAAACGAGGAGCCAGTTCCTCCCAATGCTCGAGAGCGTCTTGGCTCAGGGGAAGGAAGCTTTCAGGGAGCCCGCAACATGCAAGGCAGTAACTCCCAGAACTGAGAAGAAGTACAAGCATGCCGCAAAGGACCCGGCCTACATTCAGGGCACGGTCTCCGCAGACTCCATTATCACGGCCACAGCAAGGAGGAGGGCTAACGTACCCACTACCTCGGGCCCGCCACCGGATAAAGAGAGCAAAAGGATGGATCTGGTGGGCAGAAGGATCGAACGGAATGCCGCGACCCACTGGCGCATGGCTAATTCCAACGCCCTGGTAAACAGACACATGTACCAAATCATGGAGGGACTGGGGCAGTTGGTGAAGGACTTGCCCCAGGATGCCAAGCAGAAAGCCGAAAAGCTAATTGAAGAGGGGAAGAATGCTGCAAATTCTTGCCTTAAGACGGCCCTGGATGGGGCAGACACCGCCAGCAGGCTCATGATGATGGGCGTCACGGAAAGGAGACACGCCTGGCTCAGGATATCCGGTTTCAAACCGGAGGTGCAACACAGCATCCTGAACACACCGTTCAACGGCAGTACGCTTTTCGGACAAACAGTTGATGAGCAACTCAGCCAACTTAAGAAGGATAACGAAACAGCAAGATCCATGGGAGCATTGCAGTTCAGAGGGAACAAGAGGGGCACCCCGTCACGGAGGCCCGGCGGAAGAGGCGGAAACCAGCCAGGTACATCACACCAGGCTTTCCAGCAAACGCACCAGGCAGACTCGCAGGGTCAGCAGGGCCATCAGAAACAGCCCTGGCAGTACCAACAAAGAGGCCAGTCCTTTCGAGGGAGAAATGGACGGGGACAAAATAGGAGAGGGGGCCAGCAGCCCACCTCCAAGTGACTTCAAAAAAATCCGTGTGCCCACCCACAAAAAAGATCCCAGGGGGCAGCACGTACAGATGGGTCAAGACAAACTAGACACCTACGACCACAGGACACCAGTGGGAGGAAGATTAAGATTCCACCTCCAGGAGTGGAGAGGAATCACATCAGACAAATGGATCCTCAACATTATCCAATTCGGATACTGCATAGAGTTGGAGGCGAGGCCAACAAGCAGAAAACCAAGAAGAAAGCCGCTAGCAAGCAAGCAGCTGCAGTGCCTTCAGGAAGAAGCAAAAGAACTCCTGCGGAAGCAGGCCATAATAAGGGTACCCTTCAAGGAAAGAAACACAGGAGTATACTCAACATACTTCCTGGTACCAAAAGTAGACGAGACAATGAGGCCCATTCTCGATTTACGGTTCGTGAACAAATTCATAAGAACGCAAAAATTCAAAATGACCTCCCTGCAAGAGGTGCTCCCACAGTTGCAGACCGGGGACTTCATGGTCACTATAGACCTCAAAGACGCATACCTGCACATCCCAATGAACAGGAAGCACAAGCACATGCTCAGGTTCACCGTCGGAGAAAGCCACTACCAGTTCACGACACTGGCCTTCGGTCTAAAATCGGCACCAAGAGTTTTCACAAAGTGCCTCGCAGCAGTCGCAGCGCACCTAAGAAGGCAGGGAATACATGTATACCCTTACCTGGACGACTGGCTGGTGAAAGCAAACTCATACCAGAAATGCAAGCTGCACGCACATACAGTGACCAGCACGCTCATAAACCTGGGGTTCTCCATCCATTGGAAGAAATCATCAATGGAGCCGGAACAAGTGAAGATCTTCCTGGGAGCACAGATCAACACCTTACAGGGCAAGGTGTTCCCCAGCGAGAAGAGGGCGAGGGCGCTGGTGAAGGAAACTCGCCTCTACCGGAAGGGACAAGCTCGGACAGTGAGGACGGCGAGCAAGATCATGGGGATGATGGCATCATGCATCCACCTGGTACCGAATGTACGACTCCACATGAGACCCATTCAAGAATGGCTACAGGAGCAATGGTCACAAGCTACAGGCAGTTGGGAGGATCTAGTGGTTGTAACGCACGCAGTGCAGAAGGAGATGACATGGTGGACCATGGAGAACATAGCAAGGGGAAAGCCTCTAACGCCCCCAACGCCAACAGTGACCATCACCACAGACGCATCCCTGAAGGGATGGGGCGCTCACATGGAGGAGCTCAAGGTGAGGGGACTGTGGACACCGACGGATGCCACAAAGCACATCAATTACTTAGAATTGAAGACAATCTTCCTTGCACTGAAGGCCTTTCAAACAAGACTGTACAAGCACAAGGTATTGATACAAACAGACAACACCACTGCGATGTTCTACATCAACAAGCAGGGGGGCACACAGTCCGCACCGCTTTCAACGCTGGCGCAGGAGATATGGAGATGGGCCATCCCTCTCAAGATAGACCTGCTAGCCATACACCTACCAGGGAAGGACAACATACAAGCCTATTGGCTCAGCAGGCAGACATCGGCATCCCACGAGTGGGAGCTCAATGCTCAGGAGACAAGATACCTGTTCGACAGGTGGGGGACACCATCGGTGGACCTGTTTGCCACACGCCAGAATGCAAAATGCCAAAACTTCGCATCCAGGCAGCCCGAGGAGGGGACACTGGGGAATGCCCTATGGATAGATTGGTCAAGGACATTTGCCTACGCCTTTCCCCCGATACCACTGATGCACAGAGTACTGAGCAAGTGCAGAGCGAGCAACATGACACTGATACTGGTCGCACCGCAGTGGGCGAGGCAGACCTGGTACTCGCAGATCATGGAGATGACACAGTGTGCACCCCACAGATTCAGCAGGAGGAAAGATCTACTGTCCATGCAGAACGGAGAGGTACTGCATCCAGAGCCAGAGAGCATGAGCCTAGTAGCGTGGCTCCTGAGGACATAGAGTTCGCACATTTGAGACTACCAGAAAGCACCCTGAGGGTACTTCGGGAGGCACGAAGGCCCAGCACTCGAAAGTGCTACGTTGCGAAATGGAAAAGATTCACAATATGGTGCAGACAGGAAAGACTCCACAATAAGATGAAGAGGGACTCCACAGTGCTAAGGTACCTGACGCACTTACTGGAGAAGAACCTTAGCTCATCCTCGTTAAGAGTTCACTTGGCAGCGATAGTAGCCTACACAAGGGGAGAAACGTGCAGGAGCTTCTTCACATCACAGGTGGTGAAGAGATTCCTAGAAGGAGCGAAAAGGATCGCGCCACCCAAGCGGGTGCCGCCACCTGCATGGAACTTGAACACAGTCCTAACGGAACTCATGAAAGAGCCCTTTGAACCACTTCACAAGGCCTCCCTAAAGATGCTAACTATGAAAACAGCCTTCCTGGTTGCGATAACGTCCTTACGCAGAGTAAGCGAGCTTCAAGCGCTGACGCTACAAGAACCATACATACAAATACACAACGATAGAGTTGTGATGAGGACTGACCCACACTTCATGCCGAAGGTGGTATCCAATTTTCACATGAACCAGTCTATACAGATACCGAGTTTTTTCCAAAAACCCACAACCAGCGCAGAGAGAGCTCTGCACACCCTGGACGCCAGAAGGGCAGTCATGCACTACATTGAAAGGACAAAGGGGCACAGGAAAACGAAACAGTTTTTTGTGTCCTTCGCAAACAGCTTCATGGGCAAAGCAGTAACCAAAAGGACCATTGCACGATGGATCGCACAAACAATCCAACTCTGCCACAAACGGGCAGGACAGGAACTGGCTGAGGGGACACGTGCCCACTCCACCAGGAAGAAGGGCGCTACAATAGCCTTCCTGGCTAACACACCCATAGAGGACATATGCCTGGCGGCAACATGGGCTTCGGTGCACACGTTCACGAAGCACTACTGTGTGGACATACAAATGAACAAGGAAGCTCAAGTGGGACAGAAGGTGCTACAGCACATATTCAACACCCAACGCTCATCTTCCACCCAGCCGCCACAGAGATGAGAAACCGCTACAAAATCTATGCACAGCATAGTGAATCCAGAAAGATTCACGCTGCAAAACGAATAGTTTTCTTACCTGTCGGTGTAGTTTTGCAGCTTGAAGATCTTTCTGGATTCACTAGCGAACCCACCCACCTCCGCCAGAAAGATGAGGCTGGAGAGAGAAGAGGTGGTTAACTAAAGAATAGACTTTGAAAGTACAAAGCGGTAAATACAAACTAAGAAGAACATTGCCATTACTTCGGAAACGAAAGAAACACGGAAAAAAAGAACCCGAAGATGGCGCCCAAGAGTGGGAGCTTCCGCAGGAAGCATGCCGACGTCACCGGAAATACACCCAAAGGGGGTGTGACGCCGACGCCCACCTGGGCAAAGAAAAAAAAAAAAAAAAAAACACAAAGAAAAGACTACGAATCCGGACCCAACCACAAGACCGCGGAATAATGCACAGCATAGTGAATCCAGAAAGATCTTCAAGCTGCAAAACTACACCGACAGGTAAGAAAACTATTCGTTCCCGTTCCTCTGCTGCTAACAAACAGTGACTCCCTGTCACTGCCCCCCGACCATCCAACACCTGTCTGGGGGAGACTCCAACAGTTCCTGCCAGTCTGAACGTCCATCACCACAGACAGGTGGGTGAGGAAACGTATCCAGTTCGGTTATTGTTTGCAGTTAACGTCCACTCCACCCAACATACCCCCAAGACAACGACCTATGTGAGCAGAGCACTTGCACTTATTGCAGCAAGAGGTTCTCGTAATGCTGCAAAAAGGCGCAATAGAGCTCGTGCCGGTGGAGGAAGAAGGCACAGGGGTTTATTCCCTGTACTTCTTAATCCCAAAAAAGGACGGCTCGCTCAGACCCATTCTAGACCTACGCCCCCTCAACCTGTACATACTCTCAGAACACTTCCACATGTTGACACTGCAGCAGGTTCTTCCATTGTTAAGCCAGGGAGACTTCCTCGCAACCTTGGACCTCAAGGATGCTTACTTTCACATACCACTTCACCCATCCCACAGAAAGTACCTCCGGTTCACCATACTAAACAAGCACTACCAGTTCAAGGTCCTACCCTTCGGTGTGACCACTGCCCCCAGGGTGTTCACAAAGTGTCTGGCGACTGTGGCGGCGCACCTCAGGAGACAGAACATACATGTCTACCCTTACCTAGACGACTGGCTCGTTCAAGCAAAGTCGGAACAGCAGTGCGCCGCAGACATGTCCCACACAATTCACCTCCTTCACAGTCTGGGGTTCTCACAGAACTATCCCAAGTCGCACCTTCAGCCAGCCCATGTGCGGCAGTATCTGGGCGCGACAATAAATACTTTGACTGCTACGGCTCAGCCGAACCAGGTGAGGATCGACAACATCCAGTCGTTCATCCAGAGGTTCAGACCGCAACAATCACTCCCAGCTAGAGTGTTTATGCAGTTGATAGGCATGATGGCCTCCTGCATCTTCATAGTCCCGCACGCGAGGTTGCATATGCGTCCGCTCCAAGAATGCTTGGCGCATCAGTGGACACAGGCTCAAGGACAATTGAAAGACCTAGTGTTGGTGACTGGTCGGGCATACAGCTCTCTGCATTGGTGGAATCCACACAACCTTTGCAAGGGCCGACCGTTCCAGGAGCCTGTGCCGCAGATCATCATGACGACGGACGCTTCTCTCCAGGGATGGGGAGCTCATGTGCTTCACTACACGGTGCAGGGACTATGGACGACGCAGCAAAAGAAGATGCGCATCAACTATCTAGAGTTGATGGCAATCTTCACGGCACTCAAGTCCTTCAAGGTACATCTGTGCAACAAAGTCGTGTCGATCCGGACGGACAACATGACAGCCATGTACTACATCCAGAAGCAGGGGGGTACGCACTCTCCACAGCTGTCTCATCTGGCTCACAGCATGTGGAAGTGGGCCATTCAGAGGAACATGTTCCTCATGGCGGAACACCTCCCGGGCAAGGACAATCAGATGGCAGATCTGCTCAGCAGGTACAGCCATCAAATGCACGAGTGGGAGATACATCCATCATACGCCGACGACACGCAGTTGGTCGTCTCCCTATCGCGTACCCCCGGTCTTGCAGCGGACATCTTCAGGAACTGCATGCAAGATCTTGCAGCCTGGATGTCCGCAAACTGTTTAAAGCTGAACGGTAGCAAGACCGAGGTGCTCGTGGTGGGGGGCGGGCCTTCTGCGTGGTCGCCTAAGTGGTGGCCACCCTGTCTGGGCGAGGTCCCCACTCCCTGTCTGGAGGCCAAGAATCTTGGTATGTGGCTGGACAAAGACCTTGCCTTTGGTCCTCAGGTTGGCCGGGTGACTGGGTGTGTTTCGGTGTCCTGAGAGCTCTGAGGAAGGTTTTAGATCTGCTTCCCATCTCTGCTCGTAGGACCCTGGTGCACGCCCTGGTCACCTCGCGCTTAGACTATGGGAACCTGCTCTATCTGGGGGCCTCAGGCAAGGTCATGGGTCGCCTCCAGGTGCTTCAAAATGCCGCAGCACGGCTCGTGCTTAGACTCCCTAGGAGGTCACCTTCTAAACCCGCCCTCCAAGCCCTTCATTGGCTCCCGATGGTGAAGAGAGTTGAGTTTAAGGCCCTCTCAACGTGCCATCGCATTTTGAGCGGCAAAGCCCCTGTGCCACTCCAGAGTCTGGTGTCCCACTATGAGCCTACCCGCAATTTACGGTCCTCTCAGACGGGACTACTAGTGGTACCCAGAGTTAGGAAGGCACGAATGGGAGGGAGATCTTTTAGACATCTTGCTCCCAGATGCTGGAATGTCTTACCTCCAGAACTGCGTCTCGAACCATCAGAAATCCTGTTCAGGAAAAAACTGAAAACTCACCTTTTTAGCAGGTAGCTCCTGAGGGAGGGGGGACGGCAACTGCTCACTTATCATAGCGCGGGGACACGCCTTTAGGCGTCACCAGGCGCTTTACAAATGCCCTAAACTAAACTAAACTACTCCGCCCGTACTTCCATCAGTGGGGTCATCCAGAGATAGACCTGTTTGCCACAAGGGAAAACGCAAAATGCCAAAGCTTTGCCGCCAGGTTCCCTCACCCACAATCGCAAGGCAATGCGATATGGATGAACTGGTCAGGCAAATTTGCGTACGCTTTTCCCCCAGCACCTCTCATCCCGCTGGTGGCAAGAAAGCTAAGGCAACACTCGATGACGCTCATCCTGGTTGCTCCAACGTGGGCACGCCAACCATGGTACACCACGTTTCTAGAACTTTCCGTGGTACCGCATCAAAGACTGCGCCTCTCGCCCAGGCTCTTGACGCAGAACCATGGCGACATTCAGCATCCAGACCCGCAACAGCTCAATCTGGCGATCTGGCTCCTGAAGTCCTAGAGTTTGGCTACCTTAATCTGCCTCCTGAATGCATGGACATCATCAGAGAGGCACGAAAGCCCACTACCAGAGCTTGCTATGCAGCAAAATGGAAGCGTTTTGTCATCTACTGTACAGAGCATAACATTAATCCGCTAGATGCATCCATTCCAAACATCATTTGCTACTTGTTACATCTTTACAAATGCAATCTAGCGTACGCTTCCATGCGGATACACTTGTCAGCCATAGCAGCTTATCTTCAGAACAGGCAGCACCTCTCTGTTTTCAGGGTGCCTGCAATTAGAGCTTTTCTAGAAGGACTAAAGCGGGTCATTCCTCCCAGAACACCGCCCGCTCCAGTATGGAATCTCAATGTGGTCCTCACTAGGTTGATGGGTCCACCCTTTGAGCCTCTACATTCGTGTGAGATTCAATTCTTGACATGGAAAGTGGCTTTCTTCATTGCCATCACGTCTCAGGCGTGTTAGTGAGCTACAGGCGCTCACAATACAAGAGCCATTTATTCAAGTTCATTCCAACAGGGTGGTGCTCCGCACTAACCCCAAGTTCCTTCCAAAGGTGGTGTCACAATTTCACGTCAATCAGACAATTGATCTGCCCGCATTCTTTCCTAACCCTGAAACTGTGGCGGAAAGAATGCTCCATACCTTGGACGTTAAGAGGGCATTGATGTACTATATTGACAGAACACAACCATTTAGAAAAACACAACAACTATTCGTTTCCTTTTCAGCTCAGCACAAGGGCAACCCCATTTCCAAAGCAGGAATAGCCAGGTGGATCGTTAAATGTATTCAGATTTGCTATCAAAAAGCTAAACGCACTTTAACAATCCCACCCAGAGCACACTCCACGCACAAGTTAGGAGCCTCCATGGCATTCCTGGGAAACATTCCTTTGGAAGACATTTGCAGAGCGTAGACGTACATTCCAAACAGCAGGCAGCTGTAGGACAAGCTGTTCTCAAAACGCTATTTCAGACTTCTGCAGCTGGCACGGGCGGCCGCCGTTAATGGAGGGACTGCTATATATTCTATGCAATAGATATGAATTTAGCAGCCCACATGCCTCGAACTGAATATGCTACTTACCAGTATGCATCTGTTCTTGGCATGTAGGGCTGCTGACATTCATATCGCCCACCCTCCTCCCCGGCGCCTGTAGCAGCTGCAGATTACTTCATGCATTTCATCACTAGCATGGACATCATTTACTCTATCGCACTCCATCTTTGCCACAATGGCTAAAAACAATCTGGGGATAGAGTCGATGCCCATGCGCACTGTAGTCCAGGGGAGGAGCCACCTATCTCGTGATACTTCGAAGACTCTTCCAGGACAACAATGTGCAATCATCCGGACCCAACACTAGGCGGCGATCTATGCAATAGATATAAATGTTAGCAGCCCTACATGCCAAGAACAGATGCATACTGGTAAGTAGCATTGTGAGAAGTTGGCCTGATATGCAGTGCTCACTATTCTAGTGATCACTATGTATCAGTCCAAACAACCCTTATTGATGATTGGTTGTAAGTCAACCTTATAGACCAGCTATCCTAGTAGCATGGATACGAGCAGTCTAAGGCTAAGACTCTAGAGGGCGTGTTAAGCCAGCTGTTTTACCATCACATTACCCCATGAACACCCAGTGAAAGGACACCACACAAGTGTTATGAAAATAAACAATGTATTTATTAGAATCACAACAACCCTGTACTCTTTATGAGGACAGGGTGCTAGGCACACAACAAAACTCTTACGAAAATACTTAAGTTAGCACAGTATATACAAATGCCCGAGGGGCACGAAAAACCATATATTCTAAAAGTGGAATGCGAATTACTAGCAGGTAAGTAACTGTACTAATAGGCTTTGGAATCGCTAGGACTTGACTATAGAATCGTTAGATTACTTCTAGGAGACCTAGGGGACTCGGGTGCAGAGTGTGCGGGATGCGGGACAAAGTCTATGGCGGCTAGTAAAGGCAAAGTTAGTGTTCATGGGCGAACCCGACCTGGTAGGGAGAAAACGACAGTGGATCCTGACCCTTGGATAGTGAGGCTATGCTGGGACACCGAAGTGCCGAAGTTACCTAGCCCAGGGGCTGCAGCTGCATAGGTCTGAAAAGACGTCGGGGATCTCGTTGCCGGACCAGGAGCCTGGAAGAAGGAAGTTGCTGGCAGGCGACCAGTGAAGGAAAGTTCGATGGATCCAAGCCTGGATCAAGGAAGAAGGAAACCTGAAAGCAGAGGGGACCAAGTTCTTGAATCACTAGCCAGTGATTAAGTGGGCACCAGGATGGCACCGGGCGAAGTCACCGCAGTCATGTGAGTGGGTGCTGCTGGGCTCTGCAGTCTCTCGGACCAGGAGGCGTTGTCGGCGACCAGGATGGAGGTGCGAGCTGTCCCACGAAGGTTCTTGCTGTCGACGTCGCTGGACCCAGGGTTGGGCAACAAGTCTTGGCAAATGCAAGGCCCACGCGGTGGACCTAAAATGGCGTCTTGGGCGGACCAGGAGGGTCCAGGGTACTTCTCCGATGGAGGGAAGCAAGGGCCAGTCTGGAGCAACCAGACCAGCAGCAGTGTTGTCGTCGGGCGTCGTTCAGAAGGCCACAAGCCAGCGGGCTAGTAGCCAAACAACGCGGTGAGCAAAGCAAAAGCAGAAGGGCCCCACGCCGATCGTGGAGATGCTGGGGGGCTGCTCTTCGGTGCTGGAGCTGCTCAGGGTGGGGGCTTCTCGGACCCCAAAGCACTCACCAGGAAATTACTCGGTGGGCTTGCTGTGCAGAAGTCGTGCAGTCTTGGCGATGGCCGGTCCCTCGAGGTCTCGTCGCACCCACGGTTCTCAGCTGTGCTGTAGAGGTGGGTAGAGGTCAGAGGTGCCAGGGAAGCCGGGTCTCGTCGAGCTGGGCAGTCGGATTCCGGAGGACGGACGTGCAGCAGACCGCAGTGTTCTTAGATGGTGCCTGCGGATGCAGGGTGACTACTCCTTAGCCACAAGGGAGAATCTTGAGGAAGAAATCGTGAAGTCCTTTCGTGGAAAGTGGTATCTTGATTCCAAAGATGATCTGATTTGGAAGGGGGCCAGTCTCTACCTTTATCTGGGAAAAGGGGGCTTGCACGCGACTAAGTCCTGCCCTATGGGTGGGACCAGGAGGGGGGTGGTTACACCCACTTCCTTGGCGGGCTTTTCCCCAGCACAGGGTCTGGAGTGTCCCTGGAACTGGTTCCAGCCAGCCTATGCACAGTGAGCACCGGGGTGCCACGTGCAGTCACCTTCCTCTAAAGCCCTGCCTACCTACAATACACAAAACCCTGTCTGGGACGGTGCTGGCACCGCCCCTGGCAGGAAACCCTTTGTCCTTATCTCCTGCTCTGGGAGGACTCCCAGCAGCAGGAGGGCAGACTTGTGTCTCGGTGGCAGCATCCATTTTGTGGATGCTAAGGCTCTGTCTGACTTTTAACCGGGTTATAGGTTACATGCATGTCGTGTCCCTCTAGAAGGGTGGAATGCTAACCCCGTCGCCAGAATTGGCGAGGGGTTAGTATTCCAATTCGTATGACACCTTACTTGACATGTTTTGATAAAGCGACACCAGAGTTGGCATTTAACCGCGAGGATTATAATGCACTTAAGAGTATATGGTATGCGATATCATGGAAACGGCTAAGGGATAGATCCCGAAAGCCGCAGACAGGCTCAGCTCATGCCAGAGCACCATCTCACACGATTCCAAGCACTCTGCCTTCAGGATTGTTAAGGCCTGCCATAGGAGTGACTGATAGGAGATCTGTGTGTCCATTTTAGGGTTAGACATAGGTATACTATATCTAAAGCAAAGGGTGAGTACACCACCTTGCCCCAGCTGTCGTGCAGCCAGTTGTGTCAGTTTTAGTTAGTCAATCCAGGGGTGGCATAATACATGCTTCAGCCCCTGGGAGACTTCTGGGTGCACCTCAGCCCTGGGTACAGGGACTTGGAGAGGGCCCAGGGCCAATTCAGTACCTGAGTACAATTTGGATAGAGAGAACAGCTAGGCTGGGGGTCTGATTAGCAGGCCCACAGCCAGGGAAAGTCGTAAACCAGTGCAGCAAAAAGCAAAAATCTGGGTGATCATAGGATTGCAGACCCTACTCTCCTACATGCATATTCATTCGAAAGCCCCGCCTTCGAGCCCGGCCCCGAAGAAAACAACTAAGCCTTCTAGTGCCTCCGCACCGAGCAAGCCACACGTGCCGATTCCACCTCTTCCATCGGCACTGAAACCTAAAGATAGCTCGGCACCGAAAGAAGTACCGGCTCCGAAGCCGTCCACTTCTAAACATAAAATGTGAAGCCATCGTCCGACGCCTCGACGCCAACGACACCAGCTTCCACACCAAAAAAACCTTCAGTGCCGAAGCCCACAAGGCCTCATGCCGATGCGCCCGAGCCCACGAAACTGCATACCAAGCCGAAAACTACGCCAAATGACGATATAGTACCACCCAAGGCTAAACACACAAGACCACCTTGGCTGGAACCGAAAAAATCGATGCCCAAGGTTGTACATGAAGAGGAACTTTTCTTGCCCGATCCTAGACAAAAGAAGATCTACAGCGACCCAAATACAGGCCATGTAGAAGCTACACCTGCAGATGCAACGCCCACACCTGTGGTTCTTGCCAAGAAAAAGGGCTGTGCAACATCCCCTATGCACTTTTCCTTTCCTATACCTCCTCCTCCTCCTTCTTCTCCTGATCCTCTTCACATATCGCCTCAAATCTCTCCTGCACATTCTCCACCTTCATCATCACATTCACCTCAACATGATGATGATCAATATAGTCTGGGGGGAGGGGATGATACAGATGAGCCTTTCCCATACCCTGTGGATGACGGTATATAGGACTTGCCAAACCCGCAAACTGCGCCTGATATTCCTGACCCGTAGTTATACCCTTCAAAACTTTCCCCTCCAGAGGATAGCATTAGTTTTGGTCATTTGTTAAACAGAGCTGCTGCTTACCATAAAGTCACTATGCACTCTGATGAACCTGAGGAGTATTTTCTCCTAGATACCTTTGAACAGTCTCAATGGTCTGTTCAAATTCTTCCTATCATCAAGGGGGTCATCAAACATGCTCCAGAGGTATTTAAAGACCCTGTACGCACTAGAATTTTGAACCCCAGAATTGAGAAAAAATATAGGCCTGCACCCACAGACCCAGTCTACATTAAAGGACACCTACCATTAGATTCTTTAGTTGTATCCAATGCTAGGAAAAGGGCAAATTCTCAAACTTCTGGAGAAGCACCCCCACCTGACAAAGAATCCAAAGTAATTGATGCGTCGGGTAAAAGAATAGCTGCACAAGCCACTTACATATGGCGTATAGCTAATACACAAGCCTTCCTCTCTCGTTACGATAGGACTCATTATGATCAATTAGAAAAACTACTTGAGCACCTCCCAGATCAATATAAGGCTCAGGCAACTGACCTCCTACAGGAAGGCAAGTTAATTTCAAATGCCTCAATAAAATGTGCACTAGATGCGGCAGACACCGCATCTAGAGCTGTGAATACCAGTGTCATACTTAGGAGACATGCGTGGCTACGCATTTCCGGGTTTAAACAGGAAGTGCAAACTACCATCTTAAACCAACCATTTAATCAGAACCAATTATTTGGCTCAGAAGTGGAAACTATACTCGAAAAAATGAAGAAAGACACGGACACCGCCAAGTCTATGGGGGCTTTACAGTCCACACCAGTTAGAGGTTCCTTTCGTCGCTCCTTCTACAGAGGAGGCTCCAAACAAACTGGAGCAGACACTACAACATCTTTTAAATCTCTCAGAAAAGCATCCTCTAACAAGGGATATTTCAGAGGAGGATACAGAGGCAATAATAACAAAGGAAGAGGTCGCGGTAACAGCAATCGATCCTCTTCCGCCACAAAACAGTGGCGGCTCGGCGGGGTCTCGAGTCCAAAAATGTCCATGGACTCGACAATTCTCGCTCCGGTGCCTACTCGATTCACGGGTTCACACTCTGCGACTCTGGGCAATAGCTTGCTTAATCTCCACAACGGCCCCTCGCGGCGGGATGCCTGGCTTTCACCTTGCGGATACCCTACCGGGGTTATCTCACAGGGGAATACCAGGACGGGTTCCCTAAGCAAGCGCTTAGAAACCGCTCGGTGATTTGCGCTATATAAATTCCTGTACATTTACATTTACATTTACATTTAACAGTGACTTCCCTCTGCTCCCCCAACAGCATTCCACTCCTGTAGGGGGCAGATTAACACAGTTCCTGCCAGACTGGAACTCCATTACAACAGACAAGTGGGTAAGACAGATTATCCAACATGGCTACTGCCTAGAACTTACAGCAAACCCTCCACACATACGTCCCAGGGAGCGTCCAATGTCTACAAACCACCTGACTGCTCCAACAAGAGGTTCTGTCACTTTTACAAAAGAATGCCATTCAATTACAATACAATACAATATATTTTTAATTGTTGAATTAATAAAAATCCTTACAATAAGAAAAATAAGTTTAGCCAATATTCAATTCAATTAGTTCCTTTAGAAGAACAGGGAACAGGGGTTTATTCGCTATATTTTCTAATTCCCAAAAAGGACGGGACACTAAGACCAATTCTCGACCTCCGGCCCCTCAATCAGTACATACAATCAGATCATTATCATATGATCACTCTGTAACAAGTGCTCCCACTACTGCAACAAGGCGATTTCCTTTCAACACTAGACCTAAAGGACGCCTATTTTCACATTCCTATACACCCTGCTCACAGAAAGTACCTACGGTTTATAATAAAAGGACAACACTATCAGTTCAAAGTCCTTCCATTTGGGGTAACAGCACCACGCGTGTTCACGTAGTGCTTAGCAATAGTAGCAGCACATCTCAGAAGGCAGCAGATACATGTCTTCCCTTATCTAGACGATTGGCTCATAAAAGCCAAGTCATTCAATCAATGTGTCCAACACACTCATCAAACAATTCAAACATTGCACAACTTGGGATTAACAATCAACTACACCAAGTCGCACCTGCATCCTTCCCATGTACACCAGTATCTAGGGGCTACAATAGACACATCTACAGCTCTAGCGTATCCCAGTCCAGCAAGGATACAGAGCATTCAAGCCATAGTCAGTCTTCCAACAACAACAATCTCTGTAAGCCAGAGTGTTCATGAGACTAATCGGCATGATGGCATCTTGCATCTTCATAGTGCCACACACAACATTGCAAATGCGCCTGTTACAAGAGTGCCTAGCACAACAGTGGAACCAGGCTCAAGGTCAACTAACAGACCTGGTGTTGGTGGACAGCCGCACGCATCGCTCTCTGCAGTGGTGGAACACCAAAAACTTGACAAAAGGGCAGCCGTTCCTCAAACCTGTTCCACAAGTAGTGCTCACAACAGACTCCTCTCTCACAGGATGGGGAGCCCATCTCTTACATCATACAACTCAAGGTCAATGGAACAATCAACAAAAACTGTTCCATATCAACCATCTAGAGCTGCTAGCCATATTCTTAGCACCCAAGACTTTTCAACTACAAGTACAAAACAAAGCGGTCTTAATCCGGACAGACAATATGACAGCCATGTACTATATACAAAAACAGGGGGGGGGACACTCTCTGCAACTGTCCCAGCTCGCACAGAACATTTGGAGATGGGCCATTCCTCAAAATATACATCTGTTGGCAGAACACCTTCCAGGAGTTCACAATCAGATGGCAGATCTGTTAAGTCGACAGTCACAACAGATTCACGAATGGGAACTACATCCACAAGTTCTTCATCCATTCTTCCACAGGTGGCGTCATCCACATATAGATCTGTTTGCCACCCACGAAAATGCAAAATGCCCAACCTTGGCTGCCAGGTTTCCACACCTGTTGTCCAAGGGCAATGCAATATGGATGAATTGGTCAGGCAGATTTGCATACGCTTTTCCGCCTCTCCCACTGATTCCATTAGTAGTGCGCAAGCTCAAAGAACAGTCTCTCAAACTGATCCTGGTAGCCAACCGTGGTTCACCACACTGCTAGACCTCTCTCTGGTTCCACATCAAAAGTTACAGCTCACACCCTCCCTGTTAACACAGAACCATGGAGAAATCAGACACCCAGACTCAAACCAACTAAATTTAGCGATCTGGCTCCTGAAGTCTTAGAGTTTGGTTATCTAAACCTACCACCAGACTGTATGAACATCATTAAAGAAGCTAGGAAACCCACTACCAGAGCGTGTCATGCCGCAAAATGGAAAAGATTCGCAATATATTGCAAAAATAATCAAATTGATCCCCTGGATGCCTCCATCCAAATTATCATTTGTTACCTTTTACATCTACAAAGGTCTAATTTGGCATATTCTTCCATATGCCTGCACCTTGCAGCAATTGCAGCGTATTTACAAAACAGACAACATCTGTCGCTCTTCAGAGTACCTGCAATCAAAGCATTCATGGAAGGATTAAAAAGAATAATCCCAACCAGGTTGCCACCTTCTCCTGTGTGGAACATGAACATTGTCCTTACAATACTCATGGGACCCCCTTTCGAGCCTCTACATAAATGTAAACTGCAATTCCTAACATGGAAAACAGCTTTCCTTGTTGCCATTACCTCTCTTAGAAGAGTAAGTGAGATACAAGCTTTCACTATACAAGAACCGTTTTTTCAAATACATCCTAACAAAGTGATTCTTAGATCTAATCCAAAATTTCTTCCAAAGGTCATTACTCCTTTTCACTTAAATCAATCCGTAGAGTTACCTGTGTTCTTCCAAAACCCAGACTCTGTAGCGGAAGGGGCTTTACACACTCTAGATGTTAAGAGCTCTTCTATACTATATAGATGGAACTAAATATTTTAGAAAAACAAAACAACTATCTTTCTCTCCTCCACACAAATGCAACCCCATCTCTAAAGGTGGGATCGCAAGGTGGATTGTAAAGTGTTTACAAATGTGCTACCTAAAGGCTAAACGTACATTAACGGTTCCTCCTAGAGTGCACTCCACTCGCAAACTAGGAGCCTCTATGGCTTTCATAGGAAATATACCCCTAGAGGACATTTGTAAGGCAGCAACAAGGTCTACACCACACACCTTCACTATACACTATTGTGTTGATGTGCAAGCCAAGCAGCAAGATGCAGTAGGCAAGGCTGTCATTAAAACTCTTTTTCAAACCACTGCAACGGATACAAGCGACCACCGCTAGGGGAGACACTGCTGCACAATCCATGCTAAGTGTACAATCTGCAGCTCATATGCCTCGAATGGAAAATGCTACTTATAGTATGCATCTGTTCTTGGCATGTAGAGCTGCAGAGTTGTACACGCCCTCCTGCCTCCCCGGGACTTGTATCCGTTCCAGTTTTTCTTAGATGCACACGCATGGACATCCTTTTTTCTTTACTTACACTAACTCCATCATTTCCCATCATGGCGAAAAACAATCTAAGGATGGAGCCGATGCCCATGCGCAGTGTTGTCCAAGGGAGGAGTCACCAATCTCGTGACTACAAAGACTTCTTCAAAGAAGACCACAATCTGCAATCATCCGAGCCCAACACCAGGTGGCGATCTAATGCTATGTGTACAACTCTGCAGCTCTACATGCCAAGAACAGATGCATACTGGTAAGTAGCATTTTCCTTCCTTTTTGAAACATTTAATAGTACACAAGTCAACACATACGTTACCCATGCTGAAAGGGATGATCAGTCATGTAGACGACATATTTAACGATCCTCTCGGGGCACGTATCCTTACCCCAAGGGTGGATAAAAAGTATAAGCCAGCACCATCTGATCCAGTGTACATAAAGGGACAATTACCATTAGACTAATTGGTAGTTCCAATGTGTAGGAAGGTAGATCCCTGACTATGGTTGCCCCCAACTTTTTGCCTGGTGTTTTGCTGGTTTTCTGACTTAGCTGACCTGGGGCCCTGCTATTCAGGACCCCAGGCCTACTGCTCTCTCTGTAAAATGGATTCCATGTACCTTAGGTACATATCTAATTGGATACTGAGTCACCTTATCAGTCCCTGTACAGTATACCTTAGGTACCCAGGGCATAGGTGTACCCAGGGCCTACCAGGGGCTGCAGCATGTATTATGCCACCCCAAATCTGACACAACTGGCTGCACGACAGCTGGGGCAAGGTGGTGTAATCACCCTTTGCTTTAGATATAGTATACCTATATCTAACCCTAAAATGGACACATATATTCCTATCGGTCACTCCTATGGCAGGCCTTAACAATCCTGAAGGCAGAGTGCTTGGAATCGTGTGAGATGGTGCTCTGGCATGAGCTGAGCCTGTCTGCGGCTTTCGGGATCTATCCCTTAGCCGTTTCCCTGATAACGCATACCATATACTCTTAAGTGCATTATAATCCTCGCGGTTATATGCCAACTCTGGTATCGCTTTATCAAAACATGTCGAGTAAGGTGTCATACGAATTGGAATACTAACCCCTCGCCAATTCTGGCGACGGGGTTAGCATTCCACCCTTCTAGAGGGACACGACATGTTGGTAACCTGTAACCCTGGTTAAAGTCAGACAGAGCCTTAGCTCCACAAAATGGATGCTGCCACCGAGACACAAGTCTGCCCTCCTGTTGCTGGGAGTCCTCTCAGCGCAGGAGGCAAGGACAAAGGGTTTCCTGCCAGGGGCGGTGCCAGCACCGTCCCAGACAGGATTTTGTGTATCCTAGGTAGGCAGGGCTTTAGAGGAAGGTGACTGCAAGTGGCACCCCGGTGCTCACTGTGCATATGCCGGCTAGAACCAGTTCCAGGGGCACACCAGCCCCTGAGCTGGGGAAAGCCCGGCATGGGAGAGGGGTGTAACCACCCCCCCTCCTAGTCCCACCCATAGGGCAGGACTTAGTCGCGTGCCAGCCCCCTTTTGCAGGATAAAGGTAGGAGCAGGCCCCCTTCCAAATTAGATCATCTTTGAATCCTGAAACTACTTTCTACGAAAGGAACTCTCGACTTCTTCTCAAGATTTCTCCCTTGTGACTAAGGAGTAGTCACCCTGCAGCAGCAGGCACCAACCAAGCATCGCGGTCTGCTGTAAGTCTCTCCTCCGGATCAAGACTGCCCAACACGACGAGAACCGGCTTCCCTGGCACCTCTGACCTCAACCTGCATCATCAGCCCAGCTGTGATCCGTGGGTGTGACGAGACCTCGAGGGACCGGCCATCTTTAAAGACTACACAACGCTTGACCAGCACGACCACCGAGTGACCCTCGACTGAGTGCTTTGGAGTAAGAGAAGCCCCGACCCTGAGCAGCTCCAGCACCGAAGTTCAGCCCCCCTGCATCCACGAGATCTGCGTGGGGCCCTTCTGCTCTTTGCTGCTCACCGCGTTGTCCCGGTCACTTGCCCGTTGGCTAGTGGCCCTCTGACGACGAACTTCGACGACAAACACCGCTGGTCTGGTTGCTCCAGACTGGCCCTTACTCCCCTCCAACAGAGGAGCACCCCGGACCCTCCTGGTCCACTCCAGACGCCATTTTGAGTCCACCGCGTGGGCTTGCTTTTGCCAAGACTTGTTGCCCAATCATGGGTCCAGCGACGTCGACCGCAGATACCTTCGTGGGACAGCTCGCACCTCCATCCTGGTCGCCGACAACGCCTCCTGGTCCGAGAGACTGCAGAGCCCAGCAGCGCCCACTCACCTGGTCGAGGTGACTTCGTCCGGTGCCATCCTGGTGCCCACCTAAATCACTGGCTAGTGATTCAGAACTTGGTCCCCTCTGCTTACAGGTCTTCCCCTTCCCTGATCCAGGCTTGGATCCCCACGAACTTCTTCACTGGTCGCCTGCCAGCAACTTCTTTCTTCAGGCTCCTGGTTCTTCAACGAGGGTTTCCGACGCAACTTGAACCCTATGCAGCCGCAGCCCCTGGGCTAGGTAAACCGAGTACTCCGGTGCTCCAGCATAGTCCAACACTGTAAGTGTTCGGATCCACTCTTGTTTTCGACCCACCTAGTCGGGTTCGCCCGAGAACAGTAACTTTGCAATTGCTAGCCTCCATAGACTTTTTCCCGCCTTACGCGTGAGAGTTCCCACTCTGCACACGACGTCCCTAGGTCTCCTGCTAGTAATCTAAAGGTTCAGTAGTCCAGTCCTAGCGATTCTAAAGCCTATGAGAATAGTACTTACCTGCTAGTAATTTCGCATTCCACTTCTTGTGTATATGGTTTTTCGTGCCCCTCGGGCATTTGTGTAAATTGTGCGACTTTAAGTATTTTTATAAGAGTTTTGTTGTGTGCTTAGCTCCCTGTCTCATAAAGAGCCAGGGTAGTCTTGTTAGAAATAAATATACATTTATTTTCATAACAACTTGTGTGGTGTCCTTTCACTTGGTGTTCAAGGGGTATATGTGATGGTAAAACAGCTGGCTTAACACGCCCTCTAGAGTCTTAGCCTTAGACTGCTCGTATCCATGCTACTAGGATAGCTGGTCTATAAGGTTGACTTACAACCAATCATCAATAAGGGTTGTCTGGACTGATATGCAGTGCTCACTATTCTAGTGATCACTATGTATCAGGCCAACTTCTCACACAATGCACGTAAAAGGGCAAACTTCCAAGCTACAGGAGATGCTCCACCCCCAGATAAAGAATAAAAGCTTCTTAATGCGTCCTGGAAAAGGGTGGCCTCACAAACCGCAAACTTCTGGCGCATATCTAACACACAATCGCTGTAAGCCAGAAACGAACGTGCGCATTGGGATGAAATGGACCAACTCATCCAATTTCTACCCCAAGAGCATAAATCTAAAGCACAAGACTTAGTACGGAAGGGACAGCTTATTTCAAACAATCAAATCAGATGTTCCCTTGATGCTTCTGACACGTCTTCCAGAGCGGTAAACACTAGTGTCCTTTTAGGAAGACACGCCTGGCTACTTATATTGTTGTTCAAACCTGGGGTTCAGACCTCCATATTGAACACAACCTTTGATAAACAACATCGCTTTGGCCCAGTGGTAGATTCTTTGGAAAAGATGAAGGACACAAGGCTGTGGTTTATTTTGGCGCTCCTTCTATCGAGCAGAGTCCAAAAATACTTCCACGGGAACTGCATCCACATACAAGGGCAATAACCAACCCACTGGCTCTAATACTACTTCAGACTGGATTACAGAGAAAACAATGGCAAAGGGAGAGGTAGAGATAGAGGTTCTAGCACATGCACCTCTCCCTCCAATACTAAAGAGTGACTTAGCCATACTTCCGCACCCCCCACCCATGAACACTTGACACCTGTCGGGGGAAGACTGTCAGATTTTTTTTACCAACTTGACAGTCAATAACAGACAAGTGGGTTCTACAGATTATCCTTTTTGGTTACTGCCTGGAGTTTATCAACACTCCCAAACATCCACTCCCCCCCAAAGTCACACAAACTTTCTCCAGATCACCTACACTTCCTCAAACAAGAGGTACAGTCTCTACTATTGAAAGGAGATATAGAGCTGTACCATCTCAACATCAAGGGTCGGGTGTGTACTCCTTTTACTTCCTCATACCTAAAAAGGACAGCTCTCTCAGACCAATATTACATCTCAGAGAACTACATTTTTACATACAATCCGATCATTTTCACATGGTAACACTTCAACAGTTACTACCTCTTTTGCAAAACGGAGACATTCTGGCTACTTGAGACTTAAAGGACGTCTACTTTCATATTCCAATCCACCCTGCTCACCACAGATTTCTCTGGTTTGTCGTAGCAGGTCAACATTACCAATTAAAGGTATCCCATTTGGAGTTACTACTGCCCCCATAGTCTTTACAAAGTGTCTGGCGGTACTAGCTGCTCATCTAAGACAAAGCATACATGTCATCCCATACCTAGACGACTGGCTCTTCAAAGTCAGCACGTACCAACAATGTCTCAAGCATACTTCCATAAACATTCAGTTTTGCAGCGGGAATCTGTCTGGATTCACTATGCTGTGCATTATTCCGCAGTTTAGTGGTTGGATCCGGAGTCGTAGTCCTTTCTTTTTTTTTTTTTTGTAGTGTAGCCCAGGTGGGCGTCGACGTCCCACCTTCTGGTGTTCTTCCTGTGATGTTGGCACGCTTCCTGCAAAAGCTCCCACCTTGGGCGCCATCTTCAGTTTCTTTTTTCCACCATTGGGTCTGGATCGTCACCGAGAGGCGCGAGGGTTTTTGGAGGAAAGAAGACGGAAAAGACTAATTTTACACGGAAAACATTGGAGAAGACACCGAGAAACAACGTCGCCAAGCCTGGACGACTAAGAAAGAGGAGAACTTCGACGTCCAACAGAGAATGCGCACACGGAGCACAGGAATGGACAAGACACCTTTTAAATTCTGCCGTAACTACCACCACAAATATGCGCAGAAGGACCAGATGACTACACGGTCGTAGAGACCGATAGGAAAACATCTAAAGAGGTAGGAGAGACGTCGCCCCTAAACCCCCGACAGACTCTCAAAAACCTGAGTCGGACTCTCGAAGAACCGAGTCTAAGACCTCGAAGGGAGCACTGGTGCCGAAAATCTCATCCAAGGACAAACAGCCCAGCAGATCCTTCGAAAAGGACTCCCAGGCGGCGAAGACCGGCGAAAAGCCATGGTTGTTGAAGCACGTCCCCGAAAAGGACCGCTTAACTTTGAAGGAGGAGTACCCGAAGGTTGCTGCGACGTCGACGACTACGTCGAAGAGATCGTCCGAAACACTCTACGCCGAGCTGGAGAGAAAGAAGGGAAGGCTCGAGGCCGAAATGGAAAACATCCTGCAAAGGAAGAGAGAGTTCGACGCGATAATGAAAAGGTTCACGATTCCATCGAAAATGCCGGCGACGATCGTCGAAATAGAAGAAGAGTAGGAGTTTGACGCCGAAGAACTGCCGAAAACCCCCGAACCCCAGGAACACCTAGAGGATGAGGGTCTATACTACGAGAAAGAAGGCGACGATGACCAGCGAACGAGTTTCGGCTCTGCATACTCGATGGCACAGGACCTGGAGTGGCAGGACCTCGAAGCCCGGAGGAGCCCGTGGAGACGTACCCTTAGAGGCGTACCCTTAGAGGCCTTTGCCACCAGATGACATTGGGGCCTACAACATGGTCATCAGGAACGCGGCAATGGCTTATGGAGTCAAACTGGAGGAAGAAAAACCAAAGGCATGCTTCCTCTTAGAGACCCTGCTCCCCACTCAAACAAGGAGTCGATTCCTCCCCATGCTTCAGAGTGTCCTGGACCAAGGGAGGGAGGCGTTCAAAGACCCAGTGACCTGCAGGTCTGTCACGCCTAGGACTGAGAAGAAAAACATGCACTCCTCTAAGGACACTTCCTACATCCAAGGATCCGTCACGGCGGACTCCATTATTGAGGCAAAAGCCAGGAAAAGGGCAAATGTTGCAACATCAGGCCCACCACCGGACAAAGAAAGTAGGAGGATGGACCTAACTGGGAGAAAAATAAAGAGGCATGCAGTGGTACACTGGCGTGTGGCAAACTCCAATGCCCTGCTGAACAGACACCAGTACCAGCATTGGGACGAGGTCGGACAGCTGCTCAAGCACCAACAAAGAGCGTCCCACCTGGTGGTGGAAGGCAAAATTTAGCAAATGCTTGCCTTAAAACAGCATTGGATGGGGCCGACACATCCAGCAGGCTAATGATGATCGGAGTCACAGAAAGAAGGCAGGCCTGGCTGAGGATCTCGGGCTTCAAGCTGGAAGTACAGAACAACATTCTGAGCACCCCTTTCAATGGACAAACACTGTTCGGGGCACCGGTGGATGAAAAACTCACCCAGCTCAAGAAAGAAAATGAAAATGCAAAGTCCATGGGGGCCTTACAATTTTAGAGGATGAGAAGGGGTACCCTGACACGGAGACCAAATGGAAGAGGGGTAACCAGCCAGGAAAGTCACACCAGACATTCCTGTAGGCCTTCCAGGGCTACAATCCAGCACAGCAGGGACAACAAAAGCAAACCTGTCAGTACCAGTCTCTTGGCCAGTCCTTTCGCGGGAGGGCGAATGGACGAGGGCAAGCAAGAAGAGGGGGCCAGCAACCCACCTCAAAGTGACTCCGTCCCGCAAAGCGCGCCCACCCACACAAACCCTCCGATGGTGGAGCGCAACAAGGTCTGGAAAAAAGAGGGTTACAGGGTCCAAACATCAAAGAACATGTAACACCAGTAGGAGGCAGGCTAAGACACTTCTTCCAGGAATGGAAGAAGATAGCTACCGACAAATGGATACTCAACATCATACAGTTTGGATACTGCATAGAACTGGAAAAGAAACCACCAAACAGAAAACCAAAAAGGATGGCGCATTCAGGAAAAGAGCTGGCGCTACTCCTAGAGAACGCACAAGAACTCCTCCAAAAGGAGGGTGTCGAACCAGTTCCATTCAGAGAAAGAAACAAGGGAGTGTACTCAAACTATTTTCTAGTACCAAAGGTGGACGAAACGCTAAAACCCTTCCTGGATCTAAGGTTCCTAAACAAATACATGAAGACACAGAAATTCAAAATGACATCCCTACAAGAGGTCATTCCTCAGATAAGGGACGGAGACTTCATGTCCACCATAGATCTCAAAGATGCCTACCTGCACATTCCGATGAACAGGCAGCACAAACACCTACGGAGATTTACCACCAACAAAGCACAC